>NC_089751.1:4882134-4889634 GCF_040412425.1 Macrobrachium rosenbergii
TCCATGTAGTTCTGGGTCTTAATATTTCTGGTGCCCGCAGGAGACCGGGTGACACTGTCATTTACCATTTTCCCAGGAGATGTGGGAAGGCCTTGACTAAGATATTTCCTTTATGGTACCAATTCTTACTTTACTGCCTTAAGATTCCTAATATTCTTCTTAAAGCTCTATTCTCAAATCGACGATATTTCACATAATTACTGTCATATCACGTTTCATATCCGTATCGCAGTACAGATTGTACTGGACATAATCTTTCGTATGCGACTTCAGAATATTTGATTTCCAAATCTTATGTATAGCATGTCTGTTGTTCGATTTGCCTTTTTCAATTTTTCATATATTCAGACTGATTTGATTTCGTACCTTGGTGCATACGCCGTCTTCATTACTTCTGTTTTCCTAGAAGTATTTTGAGTCTCTCTCTCTCTCTCTCTCTCTCTCTCTCTCTCTCTCTCTCTCTCTCTCTCTCTCTCTCTCTCTCTCTCTATATATATATATATATATATATATATATATTTATATATATATATATTTTATATATTATAAATGTGTGTATATGATCTGCTTTTAGTATGATTTTTTGTGTTGTATACGCTTTTAAATTTGTGAGCATTTCATTTGGTAGGAAACTCTGTTGCATTAGTTACTTCAAAAATGTATTTTAGAGTTCACATAACTAGATCTGCTTAAAAAAATTACATGTATTAAATACAGTCAGTCTTTTTGTTCGATCCTGTTGATAATGTTTTCTCATTTAATTTTCTTAATTCGTTCTTATTGGAATATTGCTTCGAAACTGTGCGCGCTTCATCTCTAGTTCTCGTCGCGGCTGGATCGCCTCTGAAGCGGGTCTTTCTGTCATTGCCACCGGGTCGAACTGTCATTTCGTCCCTTCCGCCGCAAGGTCAGTTCTCTTGCTTCCTTACTCAAGGTACGATTTTGGTCATTAGTTTCCTTGCGGGTAAGGGAGAGTTCTTATATCTAATAGGTGACGTTGTTACAGATGTCAGACCACCTCCCCTCACGTTTACTCTATGGGTGCGGTTTTCTTTCTCCTCCGCGCCGAGGTTGGGAACACGTTCCCTTACTTGTAAATGTCGAAATGCCCCTCCCAGCCCCAAGAGGGAGGTCTTTCTCTCCCCATATGGTTAATCCCCGCTGCCCCCTTCCCCCCCTTGCCTTACTCTGATTTGTTTATGTTCTTCTGCGTTTTAGCGTTGCATAGATCCTTAAAAGTTTCAGTGTTAGGTGTTAGTCATTAGCTGTTAGCGTCATCTTTCCTAGAGGACTCTTTTCTTAATATTTTTTTGGTCTTGAATTGTGGCTTATGTCCACCATCAATAAACTCCGACCAGCACTTCGTTGTTCGAAAGAATTTAGGAAAATAAAAAATCTTTGGACTTTTACGTCATAAGAACTATTTTGAACCTTATGCTCTAGCGTGGAGAGATGGTCATGGTTTTAAATTCAAGAAATTTTTATTCGCTGACGAAGTTACGCAGAATGTGCTTTCTCTCTCTCTCTCTCTCTCTCTCTCTCTCTCTCTCTCTCTCTCTCTCTCTCTCTCTCTCTCTCTCTCTCTGAGTTAATTTGGTGTTTTCTGTGGCCCCAGTGCAGAAGCCCGTTGCCTTAAATCAATACATTGATAAGCGAATGTCTTTGGAATTTAGGGGTGTCCTTTGTTTCATTAATAAAGCACAGTAGGAAGCGCTGTCATGTCCAGTTGTGTTTCATATCTCACAAAGTATCCAGGTTATTAAGGTTAATTTAGTTTGTGGGGCCTCAGGTGATTAAAGGATAAGCAGGTGGCTGGATTCTTGATGAGATTAAATATGAAGTGTTGCCAAATTTTGAAGGGCCTACAGTAGGATGGTGTTGAAGGGCCTACAGTAGGATGGTGTTGAAGGGCCCACAGTAGGATAGTGTTGAAGGGCCCACAGTAGGATGGTGTTGAAAGGCCTACAGTAGGATGGTGTTGAAGGGCCTACAGTAGGATGGTGTTGAAGGGCCTACAGTAGGATGGTGTTGAAGGGCCTATAGTAGGATGGTGTTGATGTGGGGAGTAGGTGGAGGAGTTTGTAGTAATCATAGTAGAGGGGGTTGGTTAAGGGGATCCTACGGTGTGGGGAAAAGTGGGTGGAGTGAGGGGAAGGTGGGCGTGTCTCCCGGCTGTGTGTGGTGGAGGGGACTTGCGCGATGTGCAGCAGGCGGTGTCACAACAACAGTCTGGTGCAGTACATGGCGCGCCCATGTGCTCTCTCGATCTTCCGCGCTCCTTGCTGTGCTCGTGGACCTCTAAAGACCCGAGCCCTTCAGCGGAAGCCCTTCGGAAAGCGACTGAAAGCTCTGACCCCAACAGCACCTTCTCGGCACCCAGTGCCACCCAACTGGTCATCAATGGCACGCCCTTACCTTACTCTGTGGCCTCGGTAAGTTTTCCTTGGAGGGGGAGACGATCCGATGGGCGACCCTTCCGGATAGGGAGACTTCGTTTACCTTTATGTAGAAAATTCGAGTGGTACCGTCACAGAGGTTTGCAAAAATGATCATTTCAACGGTCCTGGTGTCGCTTGGTGGTGTGCAGCAAAGTGTATTGTAACCACACATGAAAGTCCGTGGGGAGTTGCCTCATGCCAGTAGTGTCTAGACACGGCTTTTAGCCCTTGTCTGTCAGCTGATGAGGTTTTGTTTGGATGCAAGGAATAGGGGGGATGTTTTAAATGATGGAAAAGCTGTTTGTTTCATTTTTATGGTCACATCATTGTATTTGAGGCGCAACAGAGATGTAAAGGGATCTTATTGTATTTTCAGCGGTGTAGGATGACTGTTGTCATGGATCTTGGCTGTTCAGGTCACCCGGTTGCAACTCAGATATAAAAAGTAATAGTGCAGCCGTCTAACCTAAAAAGGAGAGCTTATTGAAACTAACCTCTCTCTCTCTCTCTCTCTCTCTCTCTCTCTCTCTCTCTCTCTCTCTCTCTCTCTCTCTCTCTCCCCCTGAGTTCTGTTACTAATCTTACCCAGTTGATTAAATCCGTCCAGTATGTTGCCGATGTCTTGCGATTCAAGACAACGCATCCAAAATGTATGAAACAAGTGAAATTTTAAGTAAAGAGTAAATATAATAAAAAATAGAACTATTTTACGTCAAAATTGATGCATTTCGATAGTAAATGATGAGGAGAAATCTTGGGGAATCATATAGTGTGCAGGAACAGTCATCTAAAGCCAGGTACGACTGTAGTGCGTGAATGATCCATGTGTTAAAAGGCTAATATTGATTACTTGAAAAAGTATGTTCGTGTCATCACGTATTCTGTGCTTCCCCATGAGTTTGCTGCCACTGTACATGCCAGTCGATCATTTGTGCGTGTTGTGATGTGTAGTGCATTGCATTAGTTTTCCACACACATCCATATTGTAATCATACTTCGTTTGATTTTACCTATTATCTCTTTTTTTTTTCATTGCTGTTGCTTATGAAACAGCAGTCAGTGACGGTCCAGTGACTATTCCTGTTAGATTTTGTATGAACATATATTTCATTTGAGAAAGAGTGTGGTAGTATGTTTGGCAAAAGCATATAGAATCAATCAGATTGTCATGAAGTTATCAAACGCCGTGTTAAAGAAACGCCGTTTATGCACTGTCCTGAACGGAAGCAAGAGGATCGAAGACACGTTCACGTTCCGTGTGATGCTAATAAAGGTTCCTTTCTGTCCGAGGCACGAAGTCAGCGTTGCATAATGCATCCAGACACAACGACGCCACCGGACGGCGATATTTTCCTCTTCCCTCGCTGCTGGCCTTTATTATACTTTTGTTGATGTGATGTGCTGCATTGTTGACGCATATACATCAGTTCTCTCTTTTGGTTGCCCTCGTATCATCTAGTTTTTTTTAGTTTTCTTCAATACTGGCTTTTGATGGTGATATTGCTGCTTAATAGTAATTTGTGTTCATTCTTAGAAATTCCTACTTAGTTAATAGGAAAATATTTGTTGGTTATGTTTTTCATGACAATAAGAGTTCAAAGCAAATACTGATGTAAAGGAAATGGGGGAAGTATTTAGCACATTTTCAATTGTGGATGAAGGTGTCAGATGGGGAACGTTAGTTAAGGACCCGGTGAGGGATTGTCAAAAGTATCCTGATATAAACAGTTGATGGGTTTGGTAAATTTTTGACTGAGAATTGTCTAAACGTGTTGTTACACCGAAGGTTGCGTATAGCAACACAGGAATTCTGAACTGTTATTGTGTAGAAGTCATTTCCTCTCCTTCCTGCAGCCATCGTTGTCATTGTTCCCTTCTCTCGACTGACGGTGCACCAGCCGAGGCAGACTTACTGGAATGATGTTTTAGGTGTTGGCTGTCAAATTACTTGAATGCCATAAGTTCATATAGATAAACTCCGTGATGAACACTCCCTTTTCATATTAAACAGAAAAAAATAACGTAAAACAATGTATGTCGTTCTAAGTGTATTGAAATTTGGCAGTCTCGGGTAAGAACGCGACCTTGCAATGGTGACGTGAACTGGCCTTATAATCTTAATGGTGTCGACCGGATACTGTATGAAACTGGGGCCGGACCGGAGTCGTATTGAGCTATCGAGTTGCCGTGGGAGCAGTAGAAAGTGTCAGCTGCGATGGTCGGAGGGTCGTCTGCCCTGTAAAGGATGGCCAGGATAAGGGGTTCGGGATTTACATATAAATCATGTATAGGGTTGGCCTTGCTGGCTTTCTTCCCCATTTTTTCCATTTTTTCCTCTTCTTTCCTCTTCTTTCTGCTGGTAGAACGAAATATGTTGTTAGGAAGATTCGTAAATGTTAAGGGAATATTACGTACTCCACACATTCAACGTGTTGATTATACTTCACATATGCACACAGGTGTTTACATTATATATATATATATATATATATATATATATATATATATGTGTGTGTGTGTGTGTGTGTGTGTGTGTGTGTGTGTGTGTGTGTGTGTGTGTGTGTGTGTGTGTGTGTGTGTGTGTAAATTTTTGTCAGTTATAGCCGCGTGGCATTTTATACTCAAATATTAAGCCATAAATATCGTTTCGTATCGATTTCATGAGACCTTGAGTGTAACATACACCCAAAGGAAGTTGTAATTGATAAGTGCTCCTGCCCTGACCAGTATTCGACCTAGATCATTTTCATATATATATATACAGTATGTATATATATATATATATATATATATATATATATATATATATATATATATATATATATATATATATATAGAGAGAGAGAGAGAGAGAGAGAGAGAGAGAGAGAGAGAGAGAGTGTGTGTGTGTGTATATTAGAACTACGAAAAACATCTAATTGTTTGGAGGTCAACAATTCCTTAAGACATACATTTTGTAAAATTCATTCAGTGGTCGACCCATTGTGTAAAATTCATTCAGTGGTCGACGGCTTCTGAGTGTTTTAGTAAAATACCCCTGTATTTAAAAAATTTGCAGCAATCCATAAAGCATAACGTTCGATTTGGTAGATTTATTGGTTGTTTGGATTGTGTAAATCCATTTTTTGTTAAGGCTGTCTCGAGGCAGCAACGTGTTTGTTCAGCAGCAAACAGTTAGACCATTGTTATGGCATGACTGCTTTTTAGCACTGTTAGGACTGTAAGGCATCAAGAGGAAGAAGAAGCGCCTCTTATGACACGCCATTAAAATTTCTAAGAATGAAATTGCCTTTCTGGTTTTGTTAAAACTGTAGAAAGTGTGTATTCATTGCTTTCGAGTTTTAGTGCAGAATATACTGAACATTCGATATTATCTTGGCCATTTTTCGAATTACAGCACTACATGAGTGGTATTGAATGCGCTACAATGGTCATTGCATTACGAATGTCGCGTAGAACAAAGAAACGCATGCAATACCCGGTGAAACTTATCAGTCAGTTTGGCAGGAACTTCTTTTGGTGCTTTTTTTTTCGAGCAGAATTTCAAGAGACGATGAAAGAAATGATCCAGTAATGTATGATAGAATACAAAAGGAAACACTAAAGCATAAATATCAGTATAACACCAACATTAAATAACGTATGTATAAATGTCAACATATCGACTCTCCAGAGGATGACTCATGAAAGCGGGAAAAGGTCCCGTCTCACCTAAGAAAGCGTTTGCCATGCAAGACGCTGCTAAAGGGGAAGGAGCGACTGATCTCTTGCGCAGGACATTGATGACGATCTTTGAAAAACTCTGCAGAAGTCACATATGAGTTTTACTATTTTGTTGTCCGTGGCAGTAGGGTAACCACAAGCAACTGAAGAAGAAAAGTGAGGGAAAGCAACAATAGCAAGGATACTTTTGAGGCCAGTTGTTTTTACTTGACTGTATGCATTCCCGAGGGTTGGCATTCTGTCAGTCTCCTGGTTGTCTTGTTGGCATGTTTGGAAAGACTTGTAGATCGAAGAGGGAGAACTCTGTTCTGGATACAACAGGAAGTTTTGAAGCAACTGTTTATCGCACGCTGAGGAGAAATGTTTTCTCTCTCTCTCTCTCTCTCTCTCTCTCTCTCTCTCTCTCTCTCTCTCTCTCTGTTTTTATATACATGTGTGTGTGCACACTCTCTCTCTCTCGTTTTTATATGTGTGTGTGCGCACACGAATGTATTGTACCCACTCTCTCTCTCTCTCTCTCTCTCTCTCTCTCTCTCTCTCTCTCTCTCTCTCTCTCTCTCTCTCTCTCTCTCCCCCACGTTTTTATATACGCCTGTGCATACGAATGTATTGTGCATATGTGAATACACACAACAAACTGGTGTTTAAAGTACAGTTTCATTTCTCTTCGAAAGCCATTTATTAATCCAGAAGTATCGATGATTTGGTGAGTAACGAAAGTAGAAGAAAGTGTAATGTTGTATGTTTCGCAGTCAATACAACATAAACAAGACCGTTGCTCAGTCGCACACTGACACACCTTTCCCTCGTTGCTTTTCAAGGGGAGCTATGAAAAGGTTCCATGAATGGGAAGTGATGCATAAATACGTCGGCTTTAAGATGCTGAATGAAAGGGCTTAGTACCGGCCAGCTTAGTAGCAGGAGTGCTGAAGATTTCCTAGTGACCTTTAGACCTATGAATTTGTTTGTGTGCTGTTTGGGGGTTACTAGTTTATACATTATGAGAAAGAGAGGGTTTGGATTGCAAAATTTAGATTCATTACTATGAGTATGACAATGAGTGTTTGAATACAGTAGTGTTTTAACGCGAACTTTACTAAGTTATGCGAATGGGTCGTCGTAGATTTATGGTGAGATTTTCTCCAAGGTATATTCCTCGTTGGGAGAGTGGGTTTCTTTCTCAGCTAGCACTCTGCTGGCCGCGAGTTCGAATCTCCGTCCGACCAATGAAGAATAAGACGAATTTATTTCTGGTGATTTATTTCTCGCTATAATGTGGTTCGGATTCCACAATAAACTGTAGGTCCCGTTGCTAGGTAACCAATTGGTTCTTAGCCAC
>NC_089751.1:4894634-4952134 GCF_040412425.1 Macrobrachium rosenbergii
TTTTTGATGAACCAGATCACAAACAAACAAAAAAGGAATTGGTGCAATTTGTCAAAATGGTTTTGTCGTATTATGGAATATTTTTCCTTTCTCTCTCTCTCTCTCTCTCTCTCTCTCTCTCTCTCTCTCTCTCTCTCTCTCTCTCTCTCTCTCTCTCTCATATATATAATTATATATATATATATATATATATATATATATATATATATATATATATATATATATATATATATATATATATATATATATATATATATATATATATATATTGGTACACTCGAACAAAGAAAAACCACTGACTATTAGGATCAGTTTTATTTTTTTTCCTCTCAGTTGCTAGTTAGTTATTTGTCTCTGTAATGATAGGGTGGTGGTTGATGTCATGAAATATTATGACCTGTATGATGTCACAGTGTCTGTATTTGGGGTCCGTAACGCGTAATTTGCATGTGTTGTTGATCAGGTTGGAGTTTCTTCTTATAAAGTCAAAACAGATTTAAAGATTATTCAGTCTTTTTATATTTTATATATAGGGAGTTTTTGAGAACATTTAAATGATTACTTTCACATTGTTTTCGTTCGTATTTTTTCTTTGCGAAGTATTGAAGGTATCTTTTGCCCTGAAGGGTAATATTAGAGGTCCATTGAAATTTGCTCCTGAGTGTACCGAGTAAAAGGCTGGTGATGAGAATCTCTTTGTGAAAGGCTTTGCGAAGGATTGAAAAGGTTTTACGGATGTACGCCAAAAGTCATTAGTATATGAAACGCCAAATCTGTTCAGTAAAATACGAAACTCGTCACGTACAGCATGGCGTAATAAACTCTTCGCTTTTATAGCTGTAAACGTGGGTTAAATAGACAAGGGCAGGTTGTGGCTCAGTTCGAAATAGCCTTGCCATTACTGTTGGGATATAATTCATGTAATTTTAGAGTCATGACAGATAAGTTGAAGTGGCGATCCAGTATCTTGCGGAGGTGAACGTGAGGAGAGCTAAAATTAGAGATGGATGAATGACAGGTTTATAAAGGCATTCTTTCTCGTTGTTGAGGAATTGTACCGTTAATGTGCAAGTTACTTTGCAGTTTTTCCTTTTGTAGACTCAGATTACCTTGCAATAAAATGTTAAATAACTGTCGACGATACTAATTTATGTTGGTTCTAATGAACTAATTTCATATGTTTTCTCTTTCAGGTGAGTGTGCTGGATGAAGTCACTGTGTGGATTCCGGTCGGGGGAAAAGGTTTGGATAAGAACCGTGATTTAGAAATAGTTTGTGTTCTCGTTAAAGCTGTTATAATTTTTTAAAATTTTATTTACGTTTATAACTCTGTTTTATTTTGTTTTTGTGTAGAGATATTTTGTCATTCGTCTGAAGTTTTGTTTATAGTTGCTATTAACACGAGAGCCTTTAGAAGCATTCTTTTCAATTTGTGTATATGGGTATATTGGTACGTAATTTCATCTTGTTGGGTATCATCTCTGAGCATCACCTTGAAGTGCGTTTTGCTTCCGTAAACATGGAACTAACTTGTGATTCGTACTGGAATTGTGAAAGAAATTCGGTGAAATGTTGATTTTTGTCGGTGGTATAAATTGATAGGGTCTCACGAATTAAGAATGGCATTGAAAACCTGTTAGTGGTTAAAAGTTAGAAGGTTTTGTACTGCATGGCAGTCCTGTGTGATCCAGACCTCTGAAATAGCTTTGTGATAATGACCCGTTTCGTAATTACGTCGCCTGTAGGCTGGAATCTTATTAGGTTTGTGCGTGTGTTTGCCGTTAACCTTCATTTGTGGAGAGGCCATTGTTTGTGTTTTGCCCTGCAGACATGTTTTGCAATGGCTCTCTACTGTTAACTTGCGGCACCGGCCAGGCTTCTTAAGATATAAATGTGGCACAGTGTGGGATCCTCCTCCTCCTCCTCCTCCTCCTCCTCCAAATGAGGACTATAGATATTACTACATGTTTTGTCGCTGTGTGTTATTGGTATGTGAGCCGAAATACGAAGCTCTGTTTATTGGTAATCCAGAATTTAGCTTAGCGCTTTAACGGTTAAGATATTGTTTAACTTACCTTAGTTATGTTATTCCAGTTCATTGATGGTGGTTGCGGAGTAAACCTGTTATGTTATTCCCGTACATTGAGGGTGGTTTCCTAGTAAACCTGTGCGATTTCTATTTAAATAGTTCTCGTGTTTAATAATAAAAATGGCAGATTTAACACCAATTTTCGCACGCACTTCATTTTTTATATTTTCTTTTTATTTTTCTCATTTATAAGACTGAATTATGGAGCTTGACACTTTTTTACTATGTAAGTCATCTGTTTACTTATCATTATTTTATATGAAATATTTGTATACATGCATGGTTTTGTATGGTTCTAGCGCTTGCAACACACAGCTTTTAACAATGAACTAATTGACGCTAGAATTTAATACACCCATGTATACAGGTTAACAGTTTCTTGCGCTAGACATTTCCAACTATTGTTGATGCTCTTTGAATTATTGTATTTTTATTGCTTTCTTTGTTGTGGATGTATTCTTGACCGCTACAACAAGCGACGTTTGAATGGCCTGGAGTAGTATTGTGATATTTTGATGCAAGAGGTGTTTTTTTTTTCCTTCAATTCACTTAGTTCGGAGCTGTTTGTTTTCTGGCTTTGAAGATCAAGAGTGAACTGAATAACAACCTGTAAGTGCGCCAGGGGCCACACTTGTGATTGTCTTTTCGCTGGTCAAACTGCTTGAATTATGTTCCATGACACTGGAGGCGTTTTCAGATGTTTCTGTTTTAAGTTATACATTTTCTTGTTTTATCCTAACGCCTTAGCTTATTAAGAAGCTTTATTGTGAAAGTTTTTCGTGTTGCTGTAATATTTTTTAATCTCTCTCTCTCTCTCTCTCTCTCTCTCTCTCTCTCTCTCTCTCTCTCTCTCTCTCTCTTATAAATATAAATCAGGAGTGTTCAGCCAGGCGTCGTCATAGGCTCTTTCCCATGCCAGCCGTAGGCTGTCCGTTTAAAGGAGGACTACTCGTCTTTTGTCTTACTCTCATGCCTGTTCATCGGAAAATCGACGACGCAGTAGTGAATAGCTGGATGATTGTCAAATCATATCATCATTGATTTGAGGGTGGCAAACCGAGTGACACGGAACGGAAAGGGAAGTGAATGTTCAAGATCACCATGTCTGCATTAATGAAGTACAATTTCGTGATCATGAAGTGTCTTTCATCAGTATTAAACTGTAAAAGTAATCTGAGAAGCAAGTCTGTTTCTGTGCTCTTTAAAGGCTTCATGTGTTAAGGATCATTAAAGATCATCTTTACATGTAGGAGTTTTTTGGGATATAATGGACAAGTCCAAGAACATAGAATGTAATTTTGCTTAAGGTAGATTGGTTCTACTTCATCACTGAATTGGTAGAGGTGCATTCGCCGTAGGTTGTTTAGGATCAGCGATGTAGTCTTGTTCACTCGATGGAATTCTTTGTTATGGTAAAGCGGCGTCCATTGACGTCATACCACTCAACGAGATTCTGCGGTCTGCGAGATGTACATAGGCCAAGATTAGTGATTGGGTGACACGCATTAGCCTGAGAAGGCTGAGGATTAGCATTCGTTGTCGTGGTTTGCGAAAACCTCAAATGTTTATATTGCATAGAATAAGATTAGGAGGTAACGTTGCAGATAATCGTGTTTGTTTTTCAAATTTCAGCTAACAATTATGCTAAGTACTTCCTTGTATTTTACACAAGAACGCCGTATTTGCTTATTCAGAATTATGCAATACCTAGGTTATGTGTTCATACATCTTTTTAACTTATTCATATTACCGACGATGACCTCCCGAAAGAGCCGTCTCACCTGATTTTGTGCTCAAGATTTTAATGGGCGTATTGGGGAAATTCAAGGATTCATACACTTTTTTTCTTGGCATATTTAGGAATAAGTTTTGCCACCTTTCCTGGGCCGAAGTTCAGTTCCACCGACCGGCTGATGAAGAGTTAGAGGAATTTATTTCTGGTGATAGAAATTCACTTCTCGCTATAATGTGGTTCGGATTCCACAATAAGCTGTAGGTCCCGTTGCTAAGTAACCAATTGGTTCTTAGCCACGTAAAATAAGTCTAATCCTTCGGGCCAGCCCTAGGAGAGCTGTTAATCAGCTCAGTGGTCTGGTAAAACTAAGGTATACTTAACTTTTTAACATATTAGATGTATTGCTATTAGAAGTTGATGCACTTGTCGCTGGTGTCTCGGTGATGAATGAAAGATAAGCTCGACTTTCTGGCTTCTGAGTTTTTTTTTTTTTTATATGATATTGGCATGCCTTTAGGTAACGCAGGAGGAACCCTTTGCTACATCCTAGTTCTCACAAGTTACTTGGCCACATTCCATTTAACGTCGATTAATGTTATGACTGAATGTCTCCGTAAAATCTTGGAGCCCGTATTACTTCGACCGGTCAAGTATGGGGGAGGAGTTGTTAATACTTGCGTTACCTCCGCCGGTGAAGCTGGGAGATGGTAATGCTTTACTTATGTTTAAACTCAGTATTTAGAAAACAAATGGTTCTAGATGAAAACTTAATCATTTGGTGATCCCTCCCCGTCCAGTAGGTCAGATTTTAGTTTGTATTCATGAAGATTTAATCTGTCGCCTTTAAAATAATCTTGGCCTTTGTAACGAGTAGCGACATTTCAGCCTATGCAAATGAAACTCGGTGATCCAACTCAATAGATTTGGTTATTCATGCACTCTTAGTAGGAGCTGAAATACTGTTCAGTGGTCTTAGGGGAAATATGCTCCCTGCTGAGTACTGATTGCCCTAATTATTTTTCTCTGCATTTAACATATAACTGAATCAAATGGCATTACGAGTAGATTACGTTTACCGTTTCAAAACAACGGAGAGGAAGAAAGCGTTACTTGGCGAAATCTCCACTAGATTACTGACTTCCCGAGAGACCTTAATGAGAAGGCTTTCGCCTCTCAAATGACTTGTAGATTCAGCGTTTGTGGGAGGTTAATCGCGATGATGGCATTGGATGGATCCTTTCGCAGCCGTCGTCTTGATTGAGGTGCATTTGTTTATTATTGGTTGTAATTAGATTTCACTAGGCATGAGCACCTGTGCAGCCTGTCGTTGCTTTCTACTGCAGTAGCTACTTGTAGAAATACGTCATGTGGTCGGGTATCTGAAGGAATTCAGCTGTTACTGGTCGTGAACAACTACGTAAGATTATTTTATTTCTGTTTTTCATCCCTTTCTGTTGTGAATGTAGCTAATATATATGCACAGATAATTACAGCTACACATTTTAATTCCGTAAACAGGTGTGGATATTTGGCTTAAGCCAGATAAAAAAACCGAATTACGTCAGTGAATAGTTGTGTTAGAAGTTGTGATAACGACACTGCACTGATATAATTATTTCAGGGATCGATAAAGAAAACACTTTCAGTGGCTGTGCGCTGCGGTTCTTTTTCAGCGTTTTTATAATGTAACGAGACAAGGTTGCCTTGCATTCGCTGTGGGTATTCCGGGTTTGTGGTCCCCCATATTTATTTAATAGTTCTTAAGCAAGGCATGGGCAGGGATGCTTTAGTTTTTAGTTCGAAAATGAGTGTTATGTTAGATTTTTCCGGGGCTTAATCCATTTAATTAATGTTTGACCCCGTGGCAATAGGAATAGAAAGGAGGTTTACATATTAACAATGTATGTTAACAATTTTGGAGGCTACATTAGTACGCAACACAAGTCAAATTGTTATTAGTTCTTTACCTTTTTTCATTTTACACTTTTAGTGCAGGAAACTCCGAGTCATTCTTCCAATCCCAAATTTTAAGGTTCTCAGAGCGCCGCAACTCAGTGTTAGTAATTTGACTCCTCCTCTGAGCCTTTCAAAATGTAGGTGAAATCAATGCAGGTGTAATCCTCCTCCTCCGTCCATGGTCTTGTACTTTAAAAGGCCACATTCTGCCCCCTTTTCTTTTTCTTTCTCTCGCCCACATATATTGGATTTCTTTTTCTCCTTTTTTCTATCCCATTTGGCATGAAATCAATGCGGAGGTGTCTTAGCGCGCTGGAAATTGTCTCATTTAACTATTTCCTAAGCCATGTTGCATATTTTGAACCCACATTCAACCCACGCCTGCCCACGTGTGCTGGATTGAAGAGATTGCAGCTCATCACCTGTAACATACACACACAAACACATATGCGCGCGCGGGCTTCATCCCAGCGTATCATCCAGTTTGGGCGTTGGTACCATACACGCCTGATTTTTCTGTTAGGTTGGTTGGTGTCATTCAGGCTGGGCGCATAGATGGCTTTTATTTCTTTATTGAAAATAGATGGAGTTTATGCAATTCTCTCTCTGGTTTTTAATCTAAACTAAAATTGAAATTTTTTACCTTTATTTTTTTCCCACCATCTTACCATCACCATCTTACCATCTCTAAACTCAGCATTGCCATATAACATTTCCTATGTTTCAAGTTAAGGCGTTCTCCCTCTGCACTAGAAACCACGTCTGTCTTATTCCACTCCTAAAGGGTGCTTGTGACATGTAGGAAGTGTAAGTCCCTCCGCAAATCAGCTATGGAATGCGAAACGATGGAACAGGTGTCCTCACTAAGGCATCACGTTTCCACCTTTGAGCGTGGAGCTTTAATTTTGTAGTTTGGCCGTCCCCAGGAAAGGCACCAGGTGTTAATGTCATATAAGGTTTGGCAGCTTCACGCAGCCCAGTGAATTGTTTCCCTTCGGTTTCAGCGATGCTTGAGGATACACTTGAACATACTATTGTAATCTTCATAGTTAACGGAGTTGTAGTTGTGTTTTACATATTCGTTACTTTGTTTTTGCGGCTTGAGCACTTCCTTCTTCGCTCTCTTCTTTCCTCTTTTTATACCTGGCGACAGTTATAGTTTGGGCATACTGTTGTGTTACAACTTGTTATAATAATAATAATAATAATAATAATAATAATAATACTAATAATATGTATGTGTGTATATTGATAATTATGCCTCATATATATATACAGTATATATATATATATATATATATATATATATATATATATATATATATATATATATATATATATATATATATATATATATACAGTATAATATATATATTGTAAAGCATTTCTTTATTCCTGTCCAGTGACAATGATTGCAATTGCTTTCAAATGATTGAATTTCCGTGTTGAAGAGTAATGGTTTTGATATCATTTAAAGCAGACGGGGCTTGGAAATAGGCGTTCTTTTAATTAATTTCTTTTGCTGTCCTCCTTAATTGAAACGCTGCGACTCCTTCCTCCTCTGTTTATTTCGCAAGACTTTTGTTTGGTTTGTAATTTGGCCTAATTTGATTGCTGTGTACTGAGAGAGAGAGAGAGAGAGAGAGAGAGAGAGAGAGAGAGAGAGAATATCGGTATTTTTTCTGACAATCGAACTATGTTGCATGAGGCATTTTATATCATTGTTATGCATTTTTATTGTTCATACATTCATTTTTAATATCATTGTCCTCAGATTTAAAGTAACCGGTGAATTTTATATGGCATGAATTGAGGCTTTGATTATCTCTTTACCTACCCATAATACTCCCTTTTCATCGTTTCTGACATTCATCTGGAAAGGTTGCCGTTTTTAGAAACTAGCATTGATTGAACGTTGTCAGTATGCGGCAAGAAATTTGATACGGTAAAAGACGAATGACTTTTCACTGAATTTCGATATTGCCTTCGAGCTTCTGTGATTAGTGTAATTATAGTGTATGTGCTTATTTATTCGACTTTTGTTACCGGGTCTTTTGTGTTGTGCATTTCATTGCCTTGTTTTCTGTAATTGCTTGAAGAAAAATTGTAAATCTGTTTCCAGTGTTAATCTTACGTTTCTTGAATGCAAAAGACAAGAGAAAATTGTACCGCAGATGATTTTCATTGTCATATCAGTGAAAGGTTATTCCTTATCAATTAACAATATTTCAATAAGGAGGGTTTTGAGTATCGCTGGTGAAATTCATGACAGTCTTGTGTTTATATCTGGAACGGTTGTACACTGTTAAAGGATTGAATAGACAAGGCTTCACAGTGTCTTTTAGATTTGGTCCAGATCTATTTGCTGACTGGCATTGAATATGTCATTATGAGTTATTGTAACTAAAACAGTTAACGCTAACATCAAACCGTTTACTTTTATCTGGTGTTGGCTGACTGGATAATATAACTTGTCCCATGACTGTAAGTCATTATTTTAGGAATTTTTTTCCACTGTTTTTGATTATTGTTGAGACTGTCTGCGAATTTTTTGACAGGTGATGGTGGCATTATCCACCTGGTGTCGTAAAAGTAATGGTTTGATATGTCTGGTCACAGATCATAGTTACTTGAATTTGACATTCTTTTATACAAGTAGTGTTTTTTTTTTTTGTTTAGTTTGATACCTAACGCAGTGGTACTTTTTTTTTATTGTAAGTATTGTAAAGTTAAAGAGTTTGTTATTATTATTATTATTATTATTATTATTATTATTATTATTATTATTATTATTATATATTTTTTTACAAATTCATTCTCTGTTTTATTGAACTGGTTGCCAGAGTTGTCCCAGCAGACGGCAGATGTTGGTCAACCCGCCCAATTTTTTCCCATATGTGTAGCGTGTGATTAGGTGTTATAATTGAATTTGACCGCCAGTAGACAGGCGTGCTCCTCCTGCACGCAACTACTGACCCTGTTAGTGACACACGCACACAAACACAAGCATGTACTCGCATCCTGTCCCGTCGACACCATGTGGTTCGAGAGACGAACAGATTTGCTGCACCAGGTAGTGGCTCTACGAACGTCGAATCTCTCTCTCTCTCTCTCTCTCTCTCTCTCTCTCTCTCTCTCTCTCTCTCTCTCTCTCTCTCTCTCTCTCTCTCTCTCTCTCTCTCTCTCTCTCAGTTGAAAGATTCAAGTGTAATTTGTAGAAGTTCCTGTAAATATTTTCATTGAAGGTTCGTTGAAACGATGTTCAAGTACAGGAATCAGGTTGAAAATTAATAAAGTCATATTTGTCTTAAAGTGCGAGAACGAGAAATATTTCATTTTTTCTCATTTTCTCTCCTTGTGCATAACGGAAAATTTTTGTTAACCAATTTAAGATCCAGCGGGGGACAAATTCCTTCATCCCTCCCCCTCGACCCGGTCCTTACTTGACCCAGATTACGAAAACTGAATTCGACCCTCTCGTTTCCTTGCTTCTGCGTGGCGATTTGATTTTCTTTCATAACGTCAGTCGATTTTTCTTCACTTTTTCAGGATACCTTGTAACGCCTCAGGAATGTCAGGTGGTAAAGGTGCGGTGTGTTCTGCTCATCACCTTTAACCCTCCACTATACGTTCCTATTTTTTTTTTTTTTTTTTTTAGATTATTTTAATGAGATTCCTAAGGGACAATTTGTAGAGCGCTCTTTCCAGCTTTAAGTTGAACTTCTCTTTTAAGAAGCTGACCTTTTTAAGAACATTATGGCATTATTTGTGTAACGGTGTATTTTATTGTTTGTACATATGTTCGCGGTATACGCAGGCACTCGTTAACACGTGGTTGTCACTTTAATACAAGTGTGATTCATATGTGGGTAAGAATTCAGGCATAGTTTTTTTGGGTGCGTGCGTGATAGATGGAGAGAGAGAGACATATTTCCTTTTTTTTTTTTTTCCATTTTTAGAATGCCAAGTACATACTGCCTAGCCGACCTCAGTATTTTTTCCTTGTTTTTTGCTGTTCTAGAAACAAGTTTTGTTCAGGAAAATATGTTGAGCCTTATTCGAAAGTTCAGGAAGTATGTCCAGCTCCCATGCACGTTAATACTCGCCCGCGTTTGTGCAGATGAACATAAACGCTAAGCTCTTTTACGCTTATTTGCTGTGTCCTTTCGGTAGTATTTGCATGTCGTACGGATAATATGAACTCTCTCGTTCTTTTCATTTTGAACTTGCAAGTTCATTCCCACGAAGCACTCGCGTGAAAAGCGTTTCACGCATAGCTGGTTGCATCGGCCAAAGGCTGCTCGTAGCCTGTTTGGAAAATTGTTCGTGCACAGGAGGAAGCAGAATCCGTTCCGAGCATTCTGCCAGCGCATGTTGTTGTTCACTGTCATTGAGTGAAGCCCGGCCATTGCATGTGAACTGATATGCAACTGATTTTTGCTTGATTCGATCCACGTATTTTTACAATCGCAGAAACACATCTAAATTTTCAGCAAGGTTTATCAGGGTTAGGGTTAATCCTTTTAGCATGACGTTCTCTAAAATTAAAAATAAACCCTTATGTATTTTAACCGTTTCGTTGAAGAGAAGTTTATTAGCCTGACGTTCTCTTTAAAATTAAAAATAAATCCGTATATATTTTAACGGTTCCGTTGAAGAGGAGTTTATCATCAGCACTAAGGTGAACTCTGAATAAATGCCTACTTCGATTGTTTTTCCGTAGATTAGTGAATTATGTGAGGGATGACACCATCCGTGCATTGTATCCGATCGATGAAATGGGAATGAGTCATTCAAACGGTCTAGGGGTCCCGTCTCCTGTCCTCAATTTCTCTCACAGCTCTTCGGCCCAACAGAGAAGAGGACAAAGGCGTGTGATATTTTGCCGTGGATGTCAGCCCACAGAAATAATGTTCTCTTTCTAGGTTTATTACCCTGAAGAAGAAATTGGTCTTGTCTCTTCTCGGTTATAACCAATATTTCAAATGTTATAGAATAAGGGAATCGAGAATACTGGAACTATACACACACACACACACACACACACACACACACACACACACACAGATGGAGTTTCCCCTCGTCCACTGTTGGCGCCATTCTTGTGTATGTGCAGTGGATAAAACTTCGTACCCCTTTACCCTGCTTTACATAACCAGATAATCGACCACGCCCTCTCTGGCCTCCCAAAGCCCACCCCATGCCATTTCATTGTAGGAAATAGGGTCACGTTATAGTGGTATAGTGGATGAGAAGGCAATTATGTCTTGTTTAATTATTCATTATAGGGAGAGAGAGAGAGAGAGAGAGAGAGAGAGAGAGAGAGAGAGAGAGGGGCAGGCAGGCGGGGAAAGGCCGACATACTTACATTTTCTCGTTAAGAAAAGCGGTGCTTAGAGGTTATATTCTGCTGCAGACGACGTTGTTGCATTCTTTTCTCTGGAGAGAGAGAGAGAGAGAGAGAGAGAGAGAGAGAGAGAGAGAGAGAGAGAGAGAGAGAGAGAGAATCGTAGGGACTTTATCGCCTTGGGGAAAGAATTGGCCATGTTCCTTTGAGATGCGAACGGCTGATTGATCATGATTTCAACCCTTTTAGCTTTAGGGAATTTTGAGGGTCTGCCAAGAGTATGTATGGAAGTGATTTGTTTCGAGTTCCAAGTATATATATATATATATATATATATATATATATATATATATATATATATATATATATATATATATATAGTTCCTCATTGGAAAGGTGGGTATCGTTCTCAGATAGCACTCTGCTGGGCCCGCGTTCGATAATCCGACCGGCCAATGAAGAATTAGGGAATTTATTTCTGGTGATAGAAATGCATTCTTGTTATAATGTGATTCGGATTCCACAATAGGCTGCAGGTAACCAATTGGTTCTTAGCCACGTAAAATAAATCTAATCCTTTGGGCCAGCCCTAGGAGAGCTGTTAATCAACTCAGTGGTCTGGTTAAAGTAAGGTATACTTATATATATGTGTGTGTATTACCATAAACACCTGTATGGAAGGTTACTCGAAAATAACGAATTTATTATATACATTCGTGTAATGTTTACATACACACACACACACACTGGTTCTTGGTTCTGTAGTTAAGAAAGGTTCAGTCTCTGAATACTGTGATTGGCACTGTCGCACTGTCTCCAAAAGATGTCCTGTGATTGACGCGGGACCTATGTCAGGAACACCTTCTGCCGCAAAGCCTTTCGTCTGCAAGATTAGTCACCAGATTGTATCATCGGTCTTCAGAGGTATTGATTTCCTTTCCAGCTAAGATGTTTTTGATGCTCAAACGTCTCTTCTCTTGTTTATGCACTTCTCGTTATATTTTTGATTGGTGACCATCGTTTTATATTTTGATACTGTTGAAAGCGTACGGTTATTGCTTTTCCTTTTATGTAAATGTCTCTTAGTGTCCCCGAAATGAAAAGTAAACTATTTACTTACATTTATTGTAGTTTGATACACTTACAGTATACCGAATTTTTATAAGTATTGTTAATGTCTAGTGTGTCTGTATCCATAGCAGCTTTGAGACATTCCTACGTTTTATTTGTACCTTTATTAATCATAATATTGTTAGTCCTTATTGGTTATGGTGGTTCATGCTTATAAGCCTCGCAGACATTTCTAATAATATCCAGGTAATACATAAAAAAAAAAACCTGGAGCCCAGGGTGTTACAGTACTGTAGAGTCAGTCACTGAAAGGCTTATGCAAATTACTGAAATTATCACACGCACACATACACACACACGCGCACACATTTATGTGTGTATGTATGTATGCATGTATATATGTATATAGATATATTGTATATAGTTACTTTCGCTAAGACTCAGATTGAGCAACGACGTGTTTTATGATGTGTTTGTGCTTGGTGCCTTGTCTTTTCTCTTCCATAATTTATTTTTTTTAGACATACACTGAATTTTGGTTGTTTTTCTTCACAAAGCCTAGTCATTGTTTGTTGGTTGGCCGAGGTGATTGGAATTTAATGGTTTTCCTATTTGGTCTGCCTTTTAGTTTAATTTGTCAGGGTACCAGTAACCGGTCCCCTCCCAAAGTCCCTAATAATTAGCAGATGAGTAGTTTTTCAATAAATACTCTTTCCTCTGTGTGTAGTCAGCGTTTCAGATGAACGGCTTCTGTAGCATTTTATTTAAAATGGATTTCATGCCTTCTTAGAGGTTGGGAACAGTCCTCATTTCAGCAAGCAAACTCACATAAAGACTTTACGTTATTTCTCTCTCACTTCCTCTTTGGCATCGTATAATTCAACTTTAATTTGTGCGTATTATTAATTCCAAGAGGCAAAACACAACTGTGACATTTACGTTCAACGCAGTCCCTGTTGTATTCAGGTTTTTGTTAACACCGATAGATGTTTTAGTAGATATGCCGAGTATTTCCGTCGTCACAAGTTGGAACGTTTGTTTAATCGTAGCTCACACAGTTTTCTTTAAGGTTCGTTTAATGTTGTCGTGATACTGTTTCATCTTCAAGGGAAAATGACCTTGTATCAGATTGAGATAATACAGAAAATACTTTTCGTCGGGGATGTCGCGTCTCAGCATATAGCTGCCGCCTCCACCTCCCCGACCCTATACCGTACAATCCATGCAAGAGACTTCCTCCGCCGCCACTTCGTTTTCCTCTCGCCTCCCCTCCTCGCCTCCCTCCCTCCCTCCCCCCCTCCCTCCCTCCCTCACCACTGCCACCTCAATGTGGGCCTTGCCGTCGCCGCCCGATCGATGGAATGCATGAGTCACAGTGTCTGTCTCTCGAGAACTGTTAGGGCTTACTTTACGCCCCATTTTCACTTTAATTTCGGCTCTTTTCGTAAAATGTTTTTCCCCTATTTATTGATTGACATGGTAAAGGAAAATAATGAGAATAGCGTTGATAATACAGATGTGTGTTTGCGTGTATGTATGTATGTTTGAGAGAGAGAGAGAGAGAGAGAGAGAGAGAGAGAGAGAGAGAGAGAACCGTACACTCGCACACTTTAAAGGTATTGTTTTGTTGATATCTGGAAGGAATTCTTTGCTGTCTAGAGAGATTGTAGCTCTTGTTCGTCTTATTACGGAATATATGTCTCGTGTTATTAAATGCCGGCGAGGGGATTCGTTGTCGCGCAGTGTCAGTGTTGTTTATCACGTTTCCAAGTTTCCTGTATGTATAAACCGTACGCTCTCTCTCTCTCTCTCTCTCTCTCTCTCTCTCTCTCTCTCTCTCTCTCTCTCTCTCTCTCTGTTTGTCATGTGTCATTTAAATAATCAGTATTTATACACCTGAATGAAATATATAAAGGAGTGCACAGACTTGCGTGTTTCCATTTAAGGGAGACTTCTTTGCGTAGGTGGTTAAGAGCATTGGTTTCCCGACAGATGTTGAAACTCAGATGCCTGGACAAGAACGTAAGGACTGTTCTTAGTGAACTTCCCAACATCCCTTCCTCGGAATTAGTGGCAACATGCAGTCCCGTCGCTGCAGGTAGAGAGCAATAACCAGCAGTACAGTGCTCTAATCAGCGTGAAAAAGGCCGACGTAAGCGACCACATATTCGGAGTTTGGGTCCTGCTTTGGGGAGATAGCTTGGTTGGTTGTGAAACTGAAGGCACTGGGTTAATCAGGAAGACAGTATAAAATAAATATCCAGAAATAAGAAAATATAAGAATGCTTGCTCCATCTCGCTGTGGATAGCCTCATCTAGGCAGTCATAATCAGTCACGCGATATGCTTATTGTAATACTTATGGTTTAGTTATGACATGGCTATGAATAACGAGTATTTAACTAGAGACAGTGTTGTGGTGCCGTCTTGAAGTCACGACAGATTTCGACTTCTACGATCGCTTAAAATCATCCATTTTTGTTGTATTACAATCATGGGTTTGCGTTGCCTTTATTTTGAAGTCCCCTTCAAGCCAAGTACTAAGAAGTGAGCCGTTCTAATTATGTCAGGTTGTAGTAAAATTTTTATGGAAAGTGGGCTCACGTACGCTACTGCTACGAGATACTGCTGCGCACTGCTGAAGTGATTTTAGCGGATTTTTGTTTTGAAACGTTATTTTTGTTTCGTCTGAACAATTAGGACTAAATTGTAAGTTGGAGTTTTTTTTTTATTTTAAGCGTTTTCATTGGCCTCAGGCGAAGAAAATAGTAGAGGTAGACGTTGGTGTCAAAAGGAGACAGACAGCGAAAATTCTGTCAATGGAAACCAGCATTTCGAGAATTGGAAATTACAAAACAGTCGTATTGACTACCACGTTACCTCCTCCACCAAAGGCGGCTTTGGCGGGCTGCCTAGGTGGACGGCGCCATAGTGACGTTTGTATATCTATGGAACCAAAACTTTTTAAATAATATCTCATATTTCTTACCCGTGATTTTTCATCTTTCACTCATCATTGGGTATTTTAGTGTACCTGCTTGCCAAATGTGTTAGTTTTTTCGTTAGGTTCGAGAATCTTGTGGCATAAAAGATCCTCATAAAACTATTTTTTCAAAATGTTGTGTATGACCATATTTAATGTGTAAAACGTTTTGTCATTGGCTAAAAATATAAATAAGTATATCTTGGT
This sequence comes from Macrobrachium rosenbergii, assembly GCF_040412425.1. Taxonomy (NCBI): domain Eukaryota; kingdom Metazoa; phylum Arthropoda; class Malacostraca; order Decapoda; family Palaemonidae; genus Macrobrachium; species Macrobrachium rosenbergii. Next base: position 4,910,022 of record NC_089751.1, read on the forward strand.
GTATTTTATCGGTATATATATGCATATGAATGTTTTGTTTGTAAATAAATGAAAAGTACTGATACACATACATTATACATGTATGTATATACTGTATATATATATATATATATATATATATATATATATATATATATATATATATATATATATATATATATATAGTGAATGTATGTGCCTGTATAAATTAATTATATATATAATTATATATATATATATATATATATATATATATATATATATGTGTGTGTGTATGTATGTGTACTGTATATACGGACCTAACCCCATAACGTTCTCTTTTCTGTCTGCAACACACCACAGGTAACTTACTATCAGTACATTATTGAGATCACAACAAGCTTTTCAGAAAAAAGACCCACGAGCGTCTTGCCCCTGCGGGTTGGGTACATACATACATACATATATATGCATATACATGTATAATTAACAAATATTAAGCCACACTCATTTCGTATGCAGCAAAATCACCAGTGAATTCAATATACATATATATATATATATATATATATATATATATATATATATATATATATACATACATACATACATATACATACATATACACACACACATTCATACATATATAATTTAAAATTTGTCAGTTCTTGTATTAATTCTTCCTCCAGCTCAATGACAACTTGTAACATCGTAAGATCTATTATACATACACACACATATATATGTATATGCGTGTGTGTGTCTTTGTGTGTGTGTGTACGCGATGTATATATGTGCTAAAATATTTGTGCTTGTGTCTTTGTTGACTTGTTGTTCCGGTGTAAACGAGGCTTTAAGAAATCAAGAAGCGTACCTAATTATTTAGGTTAGAAGTGTAAGCTGGGAAGAACAGTTAGCAGGACTCTTTGGGACAAGGCTTCATGACATCTATTGTCAAAACTGCAGCAGCTGCTTGTTTATGCCAATCAATGGAGTGAAGTCTCTCTCTCTCTCTCTCTCTCTCTCTCTCTCTCTCTCTCTCTCTCTCTCTCTCTCTCTTACACACACACACACACACATATATATATGTGTGTGTGTGTGTGTGTGTGTGTGTAACATGCTTGTTAATTGTTTGTTTTTTTCAGTGGAATATTGTGGTTTAAAAGATTTCATTGGGGCGTTGGTTTTTTAACAGCGACCGACGCAGGTTACTGTACATAGTCTTTCACTCATAAAATGTATATTTCTTTTATCATGCTATAAACACCAGGAAATTGTCGATCAGCATACTTAGCCTACGTTTACGTCAGACCCAGTTGTAACTTCACTTCCACCAGTATATTTATAGTGCTTTGAAGTTCCTGTATTTGTGAGGTTTCTTGTAGGACAAGTTTCAAGTCTTCTCTAGTTTGGTTACTGATATGGTATTAGCGTGCTTTGTTTTTCTCATGAACATAAATAAAATTATTTACCGCATCTATTTGTCTGTATATAAACAGAAGATGCACAGAAATATCACACAGATAATGGCAACACACCGCACGCACACACATATATATACATTATATATATATGTTTGGGTGTATGTATATGTGTATATATATACAATATATATAAAATATATTTTATGTATGTGTGTATGCGCGCTCGCGCGTTTGTTCACGTCATATTTTTGTCATTTTTTATATGATATTTGTTTATTTTTCCGAGTCTGAGAAAGTAGTAGTTGGCACGTGTGTGTCTATGATTGGCTTAAACGAAACTCTTGATAGTGTTCTTGAAAGACTGTAGTGTCACCATAATTTTCCATTGTTCCGACAACAGTAATTCACTTTGTTGATGTCATATCTTGGAATTGCTGCATGCCTGTTGTCAGTTCACTTCTAAGATATCGCTTTCAGTTAGCTCAGTGGTCTGGTAAAACTAAGGTATACTTAAACTTACGACATTTTACGCATGTTGGAATACTTGTGGTTCTGTCTTGCCTGTGTTTTTTTCTTTGTCTTCTGGGATAGAGGGAGTGCAGAAATTATGCTAAAATGAATAATAAATACGAATGTTTTTGTGCGTAACCAAGTCTTTAAGAGTCAGCGTGAGATACAAACTTGCTACCTTCTGTTTTATTCGTGATATTTCTATCATACGATTACTGTATACTCATACATTTCTTGCTTTGAAGGTTTAGCTACGTTCTGCGGTGGCGCCGAACTCTGGCAGTGACTGTAGAGGCAGCATATCCTATGCAGTTCAATAGCTTCGTGTTGCTAGGGCTGAAATGAGCACTGCAGACGCGGCTGAATATTCCGCAGAGCGTCTTATTTGATGTTGAGAAATCACGGCTTGTGGAGTGAGACAGGCATCAGCAGGAACTCGTCACTAAAGGAACGGTCGTAGCATTTTTACTTTTCTCTAATGGGGCTTTAGGTTCAAGACGCACAAATGTAGCAGAGACTGCGTGTTCATTTTTTAATGAAGACTTAATTATTTTGTAGACTTTTATTCTTGTTTTTAGAATTGAATTATACCCATGTCAATTAAGCGTTATTTCTGTTAAAATTGCGATGTTGGCTATTGCAAATGCGAACACACAGACACATATGTTTTAGTGTATTATCATAAAATAGCTTTAATTGCATTTCTTCCATAGTCATTGGTGCTGTTAATTTTGCCACCTTTAATTGATTATCCAGGATTTTATAAAAATAAGTTATGGGCGTTAATGATTAGCCACAGGTATAGGATTCTGTGATCTTGGGCGGAAAGCCAGACAAATGTTATTAGAGGCAAAGCTCCTAATGAGGACATAGATTGTGAATGTTTACTTGAACTTGTCATTTTAGGAGAGTGGTTGCGGGCAGGTGGTGGTGGTGGTTCTCAGTAAAGGGGGAACTTTATTTTACGCTCTCATGAGTTTATCTGTTATTAATTATTTTTGGCTTTAATGACAGATAAAAAGCTCAGCGACCTTGGCTGAATATGTTGGGTTTTGGCTCAGGCATCTTCGATTTTTCGTCTTTTGTGAAACAGCCGTCCAAACGATACCTCAACCTGATTTGGTTAATGGTGTTCTTATACAAATTTGGTTCCCGCTGCACTGTAGAATAAACAGAAATATGGATAAACCTGGCCTGATATGCACTTGTCATGTGTTCAACTAGGTCATCCAGTTGCTAGGCAACCAGTTGGTTCTTAGCCACGTAAAATAAGTCTCATCCTTCGGGCCAGCCCTAGGAGAGCTGTCAATCAGCTCAGTGGTCTGGTTAAGCAAAGGTAAACTTTACTCGTTCCCTTGCCTCTCGACAGGTAAAAGACTGCGACGCTTTTGCGAACAGCTTGCTGGTCGTTTCGGGGTCTGTTGTGCAGTGGGGAGACGACGTGACGGAAATAAGCAGAGAAATCCCCGATGATCGCAGGGCAGCTGAGTGAAAGAGGGGGGGGGGGCGGTGGAGAATGTAAAAGCGAAAAAGGGAGGGGGTCCGGTAGGCTTCCTGGGTCTCATGTGGTGTGTGTGGTGGAATTAGGGTTTGATATTTAGACAGGTGGCTTTATGGGGGAGTCTAGGAGATAGTTCCTCCTCCTAGAGGATCCCCAGACTCTCACCCCCACCCCCTTCATTTGCTGCCTATCTGGTTCTTCTTTATTCTTCTCAGAGTAAAGTTACACAGAGGGGCTATTAACACCAATAAGTTAATACCAAGTAGCTTATACGGATAACAGTACTTCTCCGTTTTTGCCGGTAGGCTTATCGGAGTTGGGTCGTGACGAAGGGCAGCTCAATGCTCATTGTTGGTGTTTTCCTTATTATACTGTATTAGTCTGTTTTTATTAAGTCTTTAAAGCATATGATTTTAGACTGCAGAAACAAGTAGTAACAGGAGTACCGTAGGGAGTGTGCATCCCATATGTTAGCCGTTATATCTTATAAATAGAAACTAAATATGTTGTTTTGACTTTGGTTCTTAGAAGGTCCGAGTTAATATACTTGATTAATATGCATCATTATAATTTTTCAGCTTTAAAACGATAGCTCGTACAAATATGTGTCTGTCACCAAAGTATTAAAAGAATTATGTGGGCCCTTGCCGTTGGTCTTCAGTCTCAAACCAAAATATAGCTGTTGGGGAATTAGTCATTGTGGTTCAGCTGTACGAAAGGTTAGTGTTTATATTTAGACGCTATGAAGCATTTAAGCTGCTGAAAATCAGTGACCTTGACTTGACCTTAAAGGTCAAATTTGGCGAACTAAAATTCTTATGGAAAAGTGTTGCAAACAACAGTCTTGCAAGTATCATGGTAACAAAAAAGAATTCTTTGACACGGGCATTCCTTCCTGCCGTAAGTATGTAGCCTAATCAGATTGCCCAGCCAATGTCAAAGTATCTTACTAACGCACCGGACTGACTGCCGCTGGTCAAAACGTAACCTCATTCCATCTTCGTCAGAAAAGTCATAAAACGTTTTGGCGACTGACGAAACAGTCATGATGGTCTCGTAGAGGTATAGTAAATTTTGCTGCATAGACAATAATTAATTTTACCATATGTAGGAGTTTTGAAAGATCGGTTGTAATCATGATGCGTCACTGCTACATTGCACTGTTTGGTATCATAAACGTAGATGAGGGAGAGTTACTTGGAGGAGGAAAACGAGGCCGCTTATTTCACGAGCTCGCGTAAAGGTCGACGCAACTTGCTGACGTTAAAACCCTCGGTTGTTAACCTATAATAACCTTTCATGTTTTCATTTTATGCCAGAATTTCTCTCTCTCTCTCTCTCTCTCTCTCTCTCTCTCTCTCTCTCTCTCTCTCTCTCTCTCTCTCTCTCCCATAATTTCTTAAAATTTAAGTAGTAGTCATTTTGCAAGGTAAGGTGTCATACTGGTTCACGTTTCCAGAGCAACATTTCTTGTTATTAAAGGTTTATTATTTTGTGTCAGTAGTAAATGTCTTCTGCATGCGAAGCGGGTAGTAAATGTCTTCTGCATGCGAAGCGGGTATGCCAGTACGTCTTATTTAAACCTGATTGTAAACAAAGCAGTCGTCCAGCTTTGTGCTAGAAACCTCGTTCCAAAAAACTTAACGAGAACATGGAAGCCTAACCCCTGTTGGTGACACCCTTCTAAAGGAATAATGCCTATGCATGTATATGTGCGTATATTGTATATTATATATATATATATATATATATATATATATATATATATATATATATATATATATATATATATATATATATATATATGTGTGTGTGTGTGTGTGTGTGTGTGTGTGTATACACACACACACACACACACACATATATATATATATATATATATATATATATATATATATGTGTGTGTGTGTGTGTGTGTGTGTGTGTGTGTACACACACACACACACACACACACATATATATATATATATATATATATATATATATATATATATATATATATATATATATATATATATATATATATTTAATGTTTGTATAATTACCTCCCTTAGAAAGGGAAGGGGCACCGGTTTTAAAAGTGGTAGCCTTCCTGTACAGCAAGTACTGGCTGCGACTCAGCACCACAATTGCTAACTACTCGGTACATAATTCACTGCTTTGGTTTAACGAAAGGATATATTACGTGACTTACCTAAATCGCAACTCCTTGCTGGAGAATCGAGCATGGCCGTGCGTTCAAAAAGTGTTTGAAATGTGAAGCAAACATGGGACCGTTTATCAGAAAGAAAAGCCTCGATCTACATTAATAATTGTACAGTTAAGCTGGCAACTAGTGTGTGTTCTTTAGAAGGCCTTATTTCAGATTGAGAGTATGTGTAGTTCAGCGTGTTGCTGGGTATTTAATTTCCAGTTAATTTGAAATGCAGGTCATCTGAGACATTGCAGCCAAGCGCTATTTCTTGCCGGTTTTGTTGAAGAGAAATCCGTATATATGGTGTTGTATTGTAAATAAACTACGTATATAGGGGGATAGTGCCGTCAGTGCGCCTCATGTACTTACGGTTCTTTGCCGCGTCCTTTCGGCCCCATCTGCAACCCCTTTCATTCCTTTTACTGCACCTCTATTCATCTTTCTTCCATCTTACTTTCCATCCTCTCCTAACAGTTGTTTCATAGTGCAACTGCGAGGTTTTCCTTCTGTTACACCTTTAAAATCTTTCGACTATCAATTTCCGTTTCAGCGCTGAAAGATCTCCTAGGTCCCACCGTTTGGCTTTTGGGCCAGAATTCTATATTCCATTCCATATTCCTGTTGTAGTTGAATATTTTCGTTAAAACTGTCTTTGAGGGCGCAGACAGAAATATTTTCCCTGTGAAAATATTCGTCCACGTCTGCTTCTCATAGTCGTGAGTACGCACAACGATGAGCCTGACTTTTGTCAATTGTTATTCTCACCCTCAAACATGTGAAGGAACTTACTTTCTCTTTTTCTTTCCCCTTTTTGTCGTAAATCTTCTCGTGTTTGACATTTTAAGGTGCTTCTGCATGCTAGGGGAGTCTGACACGCGGCAGCAGCCCATTTTTTGTCCGGCTTTTGGACTTGATGTAGGTTTATTTCTAGCCAGATTGGATTCCTCATGTTGCTGTAGGTGCTATGTATGTTTGATGCCTTGTTCCTACGCACCGCTGCCCATTTAAACTACACACGGGAAATAATTTTCACTCTTTGAGAATCCCAGCGATTTGAAGGGGTGAGAGCTGTGTTGGGATGGTATGTTACGTGTCATCTCTCTCTCTCTCTCTCTCTCTCTCTCTCTCTCTCTCTCTCTCTCTCTCTCTCTCTCTCTCTCTTGCTTTAATTTATGAAACCAGATCCCCCAATAGAATTTGGGTAAAACTTTGAAGGCTTTTCATAGTAATTAAAGTACCTTTCAAGTGTAAAGATGCAGAATCTACAGAATGATAAACTGAGAACCCCGTTTCGAGACAGATATCAAGATAGCTGATTCAGTGTTTTCAGTCTGTTCCCATTTTTAAAGAGACAGAGATGTATCTCTACAGAGGATTAAGTGCGTTCTTAGGTAAGAAGAGGATCTCTCTCTCTCTCTCTCTCTCTCTCTCTCTCTCTCTCTCTCTCTCTCTCTCTCCTCTCTGAACGTTGACTTTTTCGATTTTGTTCACAAGCCTTGGCGGAAATGGTGAAAGTAAGTTATGGACCAGTGGGTTAGAAGAAAAAAAAGACGACGTAACATTTCATCAATCCCTCACTTTACACACTAGTATATATGTACGTACAAACACTAGTGCACCATACTCTTATGGTAAAATATTAGTATCTTCTGCTCTTACGACTTATGCCTTTCACAAACGACAAGTCAATCGCAGGTCCTCATTTTGAGAATGATTTTTGAATCAGCTTGGTAGGGATAATGTTTGTTTCATGTATTTGCCTCTTCAGTGTTTGAAAGACACTGTATACAAACAAATGCAGCAAAATTTTCGATGTTTTGAGAGTAGGCAGTCCAATTTTTGTTTGTTCATATTTGATCATATACATTGCCAATGTATACAGGGAATAGCGACAGGTCTATAGAAAAAATGAGAATATATAATTGGGTAACTGTCAAAGTGTATAAAGCACCTTGAAAATTTAATTGCCCTGGAAAGGTAACAAGGCTGCTGGCGAAAGAAAGAGTTCTTTGGTAGATGACATTTCAAATTTATTTCAGTCAAAGCTCTCTCGTCGTGATGAACGAAAAGCATTGTGGTAGGTTTTGTTGGTAAAATCTTTATGATGAATTATGAGCAGCATTGTTGACAAACTTATAAGCAGCATTGTTTAGATTCATGGATACAATAAAATGTTGATGTGGCTTTTTCATAATTGGCGAGTGAAATGTGATTGAAGCATTATACTCCCATCCTTCATTTAGTTCATCATTAAGTGAAATGCAACTTATGAACGGGGAAAAATCATTAATGTGAATTGAGAGTACAGTCTGTACTAACCTTTTCGTATTTCTTGTGACCAGAAATGACCCCCACCATACTTTATGAATTGCACATGCTTTCACGCGCTTGTTGTGCAGGCAGGGAAGGGTGGCTTTTTGAACTTCGGTGCACTCAGAGCAATCTAAAGAGACATCTGAGAACTGCACCTAGTTGAACATTACTGTGACATTTAGTAAACGTGGTTTTGTCACTTTTTTCACATGTTGAGTGGCTTTAATTCGTAGACAACGTTGGTAACAGCTTCTCGTGTGCTGAGTAGAGGGATATTACTTCCTACAGTGTGAAGTTGACGGCTGTGTCTTTAGTTTGCCGCCATGTCTACTGAAGTTCATGAAGCCCTTTGTAACAACTCGGGGAAAATATAATGTTGGTGCAATCGCATTTGCCTTTTGTTATCCATGTGTGAACACTCGGGCATCTTGTAGAGATCAGATGATACTGTCGTGCTTGGCTTAAGGTCTACGACCTTACTCATCTTGCTTTTAAATTGGTTGAAAGTGCTCTCTCTCTCTCTCTCTCTCTCTCTCTCTCTCTCTCTCTCTCTCTCTCTCTCTCTCTCTCTCTCTCTCTCTCTATATATATATATATATATATATATATATATATATATATATATATATATATATATATATATATATATATATCTATATCTTCGTAAGGAAATTTTTCATTCGGTTCTTATATCACTTCCAGTATAAAATCTTTTAATTGGTTCCCCAAAGTGTATTAAGTTTCTTGTGAGGTTTTAGTTTTGATCTATTATTTTCCTTGATGTTTTCCATGCAGCTGCAGTTTTCATTTGAAAGTCGTTAGTGATCGAGGCACATAATGTCGTCGTCCTGGGTGGAGTTTGGGACGTGAGATTGAGAGAGAAATTATAGGTAATGACTTAACGTTGAGCGTGGAAGAGTGCGTCTTAAAGTATTCTTGGAAAGCTGTACACCATGTCACATCCCTATAAGGTGCTGATGGCATCTGTGCGCTCTCTCTCTCTCTCTCTCTCTCTCTCTCTCTCTCTCTCTCTCTCTCTCTCTCTCTCTCTCCCCTCTCTCCTGTGCCTTTCGACCTGTTCAAATTTGCGCTTCTCACTTCTTTCATGGGCGTGCATGTAAGCTGTGATTGTGTAGGACGTTGTGGGTGTGCGAGAGAATTCTCTCTCTCTCTCATGAAACTATGCAGGTATGTATATATATATATATATATATATATATATATATATATATATATATATATATATATATAAAATATATGTAATATGTGTGTGTGTATGTATGTATGTATCTACGTATGTATAGTTCTTGTAAAGCTCATTAAGAGTTCGTGTTTTGAATTATTCACACGCTCAGCGTATTCGTATGAAAAATGCAGTCAAGTTTGTAGAATAATTCGAGCAAAGCCAACAAGTTCGGCAAGGGCTCTTGTTTCTGCTAAGTGGAGGGACCAACCATTTTAACTGTTTCCACTTATTTCTGTAAAAGGTTGCTATTCAGCTCCATTATACTGGAAGAAGAAGGGGGCAGAGAAAGGCCAAGATAGCGAGGGGGTGGGGGTCACACAGGAGCAGCCAGGCGACTATAGGATTAAAAGTACCCAGCACACACACATAAATACAGCTGGACTACGCGTCTGTTCACTGTACGGATACTTGATACTGTGGACTCTTTTTCCAAGAAGACTTGTAACTTTTTCTGAATAAATACTCCATTAGATACCAGCCACTTTGAATGAGGTCCTTTTAGTAATGGTACAGAATATGGATAACAATGAAGAGAGTACGCAATAAATGCAGTTGATGGTCTCCGCCTTGGCAACCTGAGACATTAATCTGTAGTTGGTGGGCGATAAGTGCGGAGGGAAGGAAGATTGACATCAAAGGTCGGCTCCTCTGTTACACCTGGGCGGTGTCTCGTCTTGGCAGAGGGGTCATGCCGTAGTGTCTGTGAAGATGGCTGTCTCAAGATTATTCAAGCATTCTCTAATTCCTCGTTGGACGGGTCGGTATAGTTCTCGGCTAGCACTCTGCTGGGCCCGCGTTCGAGTCTCCGGCCGGCCAGTGAAGAATTAGAGGAATTTATTTCTGGTGGTAGAAATTCATTTCTCGGTATAATGTGGTTCGGATTCCACAGTAAGCTGTAGGTCTCGTTGCTAGGTAACCAACTGGTTCTTAGCCACGTAAAATAAGTCTAATCCTTCGGGCCAGCCGTAGGAGAGCTGTTAATCAGGTCAGTGGTCTGGTTAAACTAAGGTATACTGAACGTTAAGCATTCTCAAGTTGTGGGATGCGTACATGGGTTACTCCTAATTTTTTTTCATCTTTGAGAAAATGTGCTATGAGAAAATGTGCTATTATATCGATGAGTTTTTCTCGAATTGAAGAAAATTCAGCAATATTTCTGTCAAGATATTTTGGGTTCAAAAGGAAAAACTCAACCTTTGAAATAGAGTATACTCTTTTAACTTGAAATAGTTTTTTTTTTTAACGGGGGAGGGGAACGGGGAACTGGGTAGTATTTCGAACCGTAATATACTTTCCATTGAAGAATATATTCATTTTGAACGATTATCCCAAAGCCACGGGCATAAGTTTATTGGATGTCTCATTAGATATCCAATATACTTATTGGATATCTCATCAGATATTGTGGTACAAAACAATATGTTCACTCCATAGCCATTAATTTACTAAATTTGATGAACACATAAACATAATTTTCTGAATGAAATTAATTCTTTAAGGATCAGTGGAGGTCGAAGTAAGAAAACGCGTGGTAACCATATCACGACGGTTAAGTGTTACACAGTAGGTCTGACACGTGTCTACTGGTGATGTTCGTATTTGTTAAGTACAAAAACATGAAGTTTAAAACTTTTTTCTTTTTCAGTAGAGATCACAATTTATGAGTAAAAGTAGTAGTTTCAGATCATGACCCCCATTTTAGTTCAATAATATTTGGGGTCTTGTTACTCTCATTTTTTGTTGTTGACAACACTTTTCTTTATATTCCTTACGTTTTTTAACGTTCCGTATCATATGGATAGATAGCAGTTTCTTTGTTTAATTAATTATTTATTGTATATTGACCGTACATTCGAGAAACATGGAATAGAGAATTGACAATAACAACGCGGCGCTGCTCTATCTTCCTCAGATTCAGTAAAACCCTGAACTAGAAACATTAAACAACAGATTTAAAAGGCACATGCGAAGCTTCCTTTCTCCAGTCTTAATTATTTCACTTGGAATGGTTTTTGAGATTTATTACGTTTCAAATGAACAAAGGTATAATGAAGTACACTTTTCCAGGCAGTCTTAGTGATCTATAATAATAAAAAATCCTAGTGGATCTTGTTTGCCCTCCCCCGGGTGAAGGTAGGGGAGACATGACACAGCCACCGACCCCCTGCAAACCTGTTGTCCGCCCCGGGTGGAGGCGGGGTAGGTAGGGGAAACATCCACCCTCCTCCTGCAACCCTGTGTCTCCACACCGGGTGGAGGCGGGGTAAGTAGGGGAAACATCCACCCTCCTTGTGCAACCCTGTTTGTCCGCCCCGGGTGGAGGCGGGGTAGGTTGGGGAAACATCCACCCACCTCCTGCAACCCTGTTTGTCCGCCCCGGGTGGGGGCGGCGTAGGTAGGGGACTGGGAGGGTAGGGAAGACAGCAGCGACGGGCTCCAGCGCGCACAGGCTCGTTAGTCATAAAAAATAAAAAAAATTCCGTGTATACTTGTGTAGCTGTACTTAAGGTGAATCTACTCCAAAAGATGGTCGTTCTTACGTCATTAACGTTTGCAGAGCTGTCTTGGTGTACTGGGAAGATGCTTAATGTAGGATATGATAAAACGATGGTACAAAATATGAAAAAGAGAACAGATCAGTTTTAACAGTAAAGCTAATGCATAATTCCTGTTTTCCTCATTTTCTTAGCTCGCACTTATCTCTGAAGCTACCCTTTTCAAACAGTAGCAGATCCGGAAATAAAACCACATATTTATACTACAAATATTCATGTCATAGTAATGCTCTTCTTATCACATCATAGTTTGTTTATCTTAAGACTCCATATACTTTGAAGGTAGTCTCATTTCTGAAGTAGATCATGGAGTTTTTATCTTTTACTTTTAATTTCGGACTACGTATAGTAAAATACCCTGTGGCAGATTTTAAATGATTTTTCTCCTGTATATTTTTAAATTTTTGAGGAGAAACTGGGAAAAAGTAATGTTTTTGCTGCTTCTCTGATAATTTCATAAATTCTTTATATAGTAACCCAATGTAAACTATTCATTATGATTTCCAAGTGATTTTTAAAACGTTCTGTCTATATATATAATTATATATAATATATATATATATATATATATATATATATATATATATATATATATATATATATATATATATATATATATATATATATATATATATATATATATATTATATATATTGTATATATAATTTCTCGTAATCTTTCTCTGTAAAACTGGCATGATTTGTTATGGGACGCAAAGTAGAAAAGTAGACGCTGAAAATGTAGGTTTAGGTAGCGATGAGTAGTGATCCTCGGGGGAAATTCTCTCTCTCTCTCTCTCTCTCTCTCTCTCTCTCTCTCTCTCTCTCTCTCTCTCTCTCTCTCTCTCTCTGCCTTCGCTGAAGGGATTGATTGAGTGCGATTGGGTTTGATTGAGGGTCAACCGCCACCACCTGTGCCACGGGCGAACGATTGCAGACAAAACGTGACCTCTTCGGGTTCCGGTCCTCCCTGTCATCCAAGGCTGTCTTTATTAATATTTCTCTTTACGACTATTGGGTTTATGACGCATGCTTGAAGAAGTCTCCGTCAACTTTCGTCATGTTCAGCTGGATTGTGTTCCGTGCTCCTACTCGAACCAGGCTGTCCTTTTGGGAATTGAGTGCTTGTGGTGGTGGGAGGGACACTTCGGGAAGCGAAGTCTTCTAAATATGCTTTGATATTGCTTGGGATTCGTGGTGACGATTGCAGTTTCTGAGCAACAGCTTTTTCATGAAGGTCGTCCGGTTGTTCTGGTTTGATGACTTCAGCGAATGATTTTGGCGAAACGATACTGCCATCTGCTTGATTTAAGCTTGGAAAGCCTGAGGAATATTATATATACATATATATGTACATATATATACACTTGTGTATATATACACATGCATATATTAGAAAAGACAACACAAACTTTAACAGTTTGGAAGGGATGCAGCCAGGAATACATCCATGAACGTGTACTTACAACAAATGTCTAAATAAAAGCAAAGACTTCTAAAACATTACAATTTTCGATGAGAAATTTGAATGTCACAAAGGATTAATATATATATATATATATATATATATATATATATATATATATATATATATATATATATATATATATGTGTGTGTGTGTGTGTGTGTGTGTGTGTGTGTGTATGTGTATATATATATATATGTATATATATATATATATATATATATATATATATATATATATATATATATATATATATATATATATATATATATATATAATGTATGTATGTATGAATATACATACTGTATATATTTTAATGCTCTCATCTAAAATCATAACTTCTCAAAGGAAATTGTACTTGTGTATTAAGCCATTTGTTGTATGTACATATTCATGGATGTATTCCTGGCTGTATTCCTTTCAAACTCTTCTGTAATTTTTTTATAATACTGATGTAGGTTTGCGCCAAAGAACACCAGAGTGGAGGTCCACCTATTGTGGTTGTGCTTTTAGGCCTTCGAAGTTCCCATTGAATAGCCCTTTGAATTTGCTGTCCCGTTCGACCGAAAAATCGGTCTTTTCTTGTTTTCTCAGTTCATCAGTATTTTGAGCGCGGTGTCAGTCAGTTTTTAATGTATTTGAAAATCCCTCTAAGATTTGAGCATTGTCGTATTGACAGCGGCTCTCTCGTCCTTTATCCACCGCATTATACTTGAATGAAGAGCTTAGACCTTTCAACAAAAATCCTGCCATCAGTAGTATTAGTAGGACAGACAAGGCACCTTATTAAGGCGAATTAAGGGTTTCGGCTGTTTTCCCTTTCTCCAGTTCATTGTACGTATGAACACACGCGCCGCCACCATCATTGGAGGGGATAGAGAGAAAACTTTGTTGGTAAATGGAAATGGAATGTGTATTTACTTAAATCATAAATAAATGGAAGCCGTTCTGTTGTCAATCACGAATCGTTAGAAAAAATGTGAGAGGCCTTGTGGGAGTTTTATTTTATTTTATTTTTTTTTTCTCTCTATGGCTTCTGATCCAGTTGGGTAGATGACATCAAACCCTGGCACCTTTAGCTCCACCTTAAAGCCTCCCCCCTGGCAACACCCCTGCAAAATCGCTCCCTGCTGAGGGCGGTTGCTGTTTGTGGGTGGGATCGAGGGCGTGGCATAATTTTGTGAAGGTGTGGTGTTTTTAGAGCATATTCTAAAATAGCTGTACGGGTCATTACTAAAGACGTAGTTTTGAATGGAAGGTTTTGGAGTGATGTAGATTTTCTTGTATCATGAGGATATATATTTTTATAATGGTAGTTCGTTGCTGTTTCGTAATGGGCATATTCTTCTTCGTACAGTCAGATATGCTATGAATATTTTTTTAAGTGTGGCACGTCTCAGCCCAACGCCATTTTGAAAGAACGAGGTGTGACGTAATGTAAAAGTTCTTTTAGTGCGATCACCTGTAATATGGGGCCTTGTAAATGGCTGACAGGAAATTGGGAGAAAGGAGCGAGGTAGAGGAGGAAAGGAAGAAAGATTGCTTGGCGAGAGGTTATGCGGTAGGAGATGGGAGAGGGTCCATGTGGTTGGGAAGGGAAGGCCTAGTGATGACCTTGCCTGGGTGGAGGAAGAGAGTGCGGTAAATAGAGAGGGAAAAGGGGGGGGGGCGGTTGAAGAGGAAGAAGAACGGAAGGAGGGAGAGGAAGAGGTGTCCAGATACCTGCAATGCTCGCGGAGATGGGGAGGAGTGATGAAGGACGTTGGAGTAGGATAAGTGTCTCATCGGCGAGGTGCTCACGTGTATTGAAATCCATATTTATTAAAGGGAGAACCGGACGGGTAGGGAAAATAAAGAAGGGGAGGGAAATCTATGAACTGGTTGAAAAACCTGCTGCTTCACTGCGCTTCTTTCTCTTGCCCCACTGCTGCTGCTGCATCGGGACTAGATTGCAGTAGGATGAGTATTCTCTCTCTCTCTCTCTCTCTCTCTCTCTCTCTCTCTCTCTCTCTCTCTCTCATCAATGAGTTCATCGAAAGTTTGCGATTTGCTTTTTTTTTTCTTTTTGCTACAAATGACTTGAATCATTTGAGAACGTGAGCTCCTCATATATGGTTTTAATTCTCATTTGTAACGCTGATCTCATGCACTAAGTATTTTATTCCTAGGTTGCTTATGATAAAGGTATTC
Source organism: Macrobrachium rosenbergii (assembly GCF_040412425.1). Classification (NCBI taxonomy): domain Eukaryota; kingdom Metazoa; phylum Arthropoda; class Malacostraca; order Decapoda; family Palaemonidae; genus Macrobrachium; species Macrobrachium rosenbergii. The sequence goes on from NC_089751.1 coordinate 4,925,378, forward strand.
GTAAATGTTTGATTTAACTTTTGTTTCACATTTCCAGACAATCTGTAACTGCAAATGGCTGCATTTTTGTAAAATCAACAAAGTATAATTATCGTATTGATGTGGAAAGAAATATGATAAAAGAAGCCCTACTTTAGAATATTATTCGGAATGTGATGATTGCTGAGAGGAATGTGTTCATGCTAACCTGACGAGCAAATGAACTAAAGCTGATGGTAATTTGTCGGAGAACAATCCTAAACTTGAAGGGGAAACCTGAAATTAATAATTTCAGTTCATTATTTTAGGAAATGCTCCATCATCTACCTGTTACCCCTGTTACCATGAAATCAGTTTTTTCTTTTTTCATGCCCCTACAATGAGCTCCCTAAGAATAGGGGAAAATAACGGTGTTCCAAGTCTCTCTCTCTCTCTCTCTCTCTCTCTCTCTCTCTCTCTCTCTCTCTCTCTCTCTCTCTCTCTCGTCTTTGGTATTTACTCGATAACTTGTAAAGCTAAGTAGGTCTGGTATTTTGAAGAATTTGAAGTTTTCAAGTACCTTTGAGAGGATAGGACAACCAAGAAAGCCAGGTCTTATGATATGATTACGTGGTAGCCGATGTGTGTTCAGCGTTAGTGGAGTTTAGCTTCTTAGTAATATTGGTGCCAGGTGATTTTTGTCTTTTGTTACTGTATAGTTTTAAATGCTGTAGCTTCCAAAAAGCAGTGCTGTAGATTGAAGTTGATCGTGGGACATGCAGGTAGTTTTTCAGCACAAACAAAAATTCCAAATAATTCGCCAATTGAGATTGAGTTCTCTATCAAGAATGCGTATTTTTAAAGTTTTTCTGAAATAGTGAAAGAACAAAACCAACCCTTATACACCGGCCATTTCCTCCGCTTGCTATGCACTTGTGCGTACTTTATCCTTGGTTAAGTTGCCATTAGCATCGGCTGGCTTTGCTCTTTTTCAGAGTTGGGGGGCACGTTTTGTGGGTCGTCAACTGAGCCTTTTCTTAGATTTTGAACAGGTGGTCGATTTAAATTCTGTCGACCCTTGAAAGCTGCCATTTTATTTACCTGGCACCAGTATTACTTGTGTTAACTAATTTTTTTTTAACGCACAGATCTGAATCCCTATAGCAGTACTTTTGGAATTGAATGGAAGTAAAGTGTAATAAAGGAATAAAGCGTTTGACGGTGAGTGCTGGAACGAACTCTGAGTATGACTGCATTTTCTTTTAAGGAAAAGCGACAGAGTTGTTTTTTCCTGTAAGACAGGTGTAAAAAAATCGACCTTGATGTTAATGGGTGGACCTTTTTGTGCGGAAAACTAATACGATATTTACCACATTAAACACTCACTCAGAAGGCTCTGGATTGCGTCGGAAACCCCCCCCCCTTCCCCTTCCCCTTCCCCCAAGCGCATTAGTAGCCATTCACCATTGCACGCATTCTTGCGGTTACCGAACAGGAAGATCCTTCCTTCCTTCCTTTCCTATGCCTCTTGTCTACATCTTTCCAAGCCTTTTCTAGGTCTTCCTGTCTTAATTTCCTCTAAAAATTTCGAATTATACACTCACACATGCATCATCATTTAGTTTTTTTTACATGACCATACTGTACCATCTCAAAACACAATCTTTTACCTACGCTAAGCTATATGCCTTTTTTTTCACCTGTCCAACTATTCTCTCCATATAGATCATTCCAACAGTTCATCTCAACAGCTTTCAGTGACCCAGTTGTCACAATGCCAGGTAACTCGAAAGCATTCATTCATTGGTATTTTTTCTATTTCAGTCACATTCAGTATCAACGTATCCTTTCCAAAAATACACGCGCTTGTGCGCACATTAACTGAAACCTGAGCACAACGCTACCCAATCTCATAACTGTATATTTTTTATATATTTATATATAGTATATATATCATTTAAACAGGATGACATCTAACGGAGATCTATTCACAAAAGGTACAAGCTTTCAAGGATTAACTGTCCCCATCATCCGGTAGCCATGAATGAGATCCCGTTATTCTTTGTATGAATGCATAGTATATTGCAAATAATCGAGTTTAATTATATATATATATATATAATATATATATATATATATATATATATATATATATATATATATATATATATATATATATATATATATATATATATATATATATATATATATATATATATGTATATATATATATTTTTTTCTTCCGTTATGTAATTGGGTACCCTTATCCTCGGGTTTCAGTTTACCGCGTCTACTATTCTGATATTGAATACCACCACCACCTACATGCTGCTATCCGCATCTCTCCCCCTCTTCCCGTTTTCGTATTGGTTTCCAAGCGTCCTTCCCATCCTCGGGTCTCTGTTTGTTCTGTATTGAGTTGCAGTGCCCTGTTGGTATACGATTACGAGGGCTTGAAGGTGACCCTTATTGAGTAATGAGGATTAGATGGAGATTGTCATGTCGGAAAATGTACCAAGTCTTCGGCTGTGGCTCATTTTAATGTAATGTTGGTGATATAAGCTGTTACCATTTTTATTAATTATTTGCAGTGTTAAGATAGTCGTTAACTTACTGGCTTCTTAGCATGCAATACATTTAATCAAGTTTACCAGAGGAGTTATTCACTGAAAGGTTTCTTATATAAGAGCTGACAACAACATAATTATTTATAGGCGGGGTTTGAACTAACGTAGAGGAGGTAGGAAGTGGAGTCTTAACAGTAAAGTTATTGATTGAAGGTGAAAGAGTCGTTTTTATTCAGCGAAGAGAGAGTGAGTGTGGGTAGTGTGGTGACTTGATGAATTCAGACCTGAAAATCAGCGATCAAATCCTCATTGTGTTGCAGGAAGTACCTATAGGAAAAGTAAAGTTATTTTTTCCTTTGTTAATCGGTTTGCTTCTGTATCAAGAGAGGCAACACCTGTACCACAAATTAGTAATTCAGTCTAAATAAGATCAGTGTAAACCTCAAGTTAGATTTAACAATTTAAGATGTCAGAAAGATTCTGGACATCCAGATTATTAAAAGAAGAGAGGCTTGAATTTCATTTTCTTCAAACATAAAATCTCATTGGAGACTAGAGAAAGAAGTTGGCAAAATATGGTATGGAGACATTCCAAAGCATTAAATAACTCAGGTTCTTAGATGGCAGATGTAGAATAGGGGACTAGGCATTTGAACGCATTTACTAGGCGCATTGCAAGAAAAGGGAAGGTAGCAGATTATGTAACTTGATCAAGTAAAAAATCATAAATGAGTTGCAGGGAGGAGTGAAATTATATACCACAAATGATTCTGAGATATTAGGAATATTAGGAACGCTGCATGATAGCTTTATAAAACATTTATCAAGACTTGGCAACGCATTTGACTACCAGTGTTCTGGGATATCTTCTTTTTTTTAACGTGCTTTTTTCCCCATTTGTATGGGGTAAGCACGATGCCTTCTTTTGAAGGACTTTGATTTGGCTTTGGGGTAGACTTTGTAGTCTCGATCGGCTGCCCTGCCTGTCGTCGCCTAGACCCCGATAACGTGTGTACATGTATTGTACCAGTCACTAGCACCCTTTCTCCCAGCAGCGAGGAGTCATTGCGCGGTTAGGTCGACAGCCGAGATGTGTGAGGTGTCTGTTATGTTTTTAGATGTTGGAGTGGCTTTGTTCTGGGATATAACAGTATTCAGCTAAAAACAAAATATTATTTTCCATACTATAATTTTGCACTTTAAACAAGGTATATTTCGAAATAATGGGTGAAGGTATAACATGTTTTTAGTTTGGTACGACTTTGTGGCGCATGTTGACGGTTTTCAATCGCGTTTAGCCTTGGGTAAAGTTGGAATTTTTTTCTTCGGCCTCGTGATTTTACAATACCCTCGATTCCCTGTCTGCCAGTGAAAGCGAACTTTCTCTCTCTCTCTCTCTCTCTCTCTCTCTCTCTCTCTCTCTCTCTCTCTCTCTCTCTCTCTCTCTCTCTCAACCTATCGAGTTAGGCCACTCCCTGTAAACCTGCAACATGTTAATTACAAAAATACACACTTGGGTAATTTGTTGGAAGGTGGTTGTAGAGAGGAATGATCATATTAGGTCACGTTTTTTCAGTGTGTGATCGGAAATATTATCTCGGGACCTTGATTTGAGCCATCGGAACCAGTCCCCCTTTCAGGCCACGGTCAAATACCTGCCCTCATTCCAGCGTTATCAGCGGAAGAATTACGCCACTTTTTAAGAATAGAATCATGCTTGTTGATCTTTTCATGACATTTTAAATTGGTTGCTTTTGGTTAAAAATAAGGGAAAATGAATTGCTGACTAGTATTCATTTCTGAATGTGCAAGTTTTACAATTAAACGGACAGAGGTTTCTAAAAATAATGTTTATTTGTGACTAGCCTGGGTATTTGTTCCTTCGTGTTGGAGTTTGCACTTAGAGAATGTCTTGACTCTCACAGAAATAGTTATTCAGCTTCTCAAGTGAGAAGAATTGTTTGCTTTGGTTTTCAGAATACGTCAGTGGTGCGTTCTTCGAGAGTTGATTGAAATAAAAATAGAATCGTAGTTTTACCTGACGATTTAAGTCAGTAGCAGTGCGCTTTTGAAACACATGGCGAGGGGCATCGTCTGTTTTGTGACGGAATGTAATTTGTGGGTCGATGAGGAATGTGTGCCAGCAGGAGAATGGAGCTGTTGCTGGGGCTCTTACACTACAGCTGCCACTGGTACTACTACCCATGCCCATTCACCCGCCACCCCGATAGGCTACTTTTACCTTTGAGAAAAAGGAAGGGTCATTCATTTCTCCCCGAGGAGCGATGACGAGGCTATTTCGACTCGCGTGACTATATTTAGCGCTTATGTAGTCTGGCGTTACTAATGATTTTTTTTTTTCACTTGCATTTTCTTGGGAAAACTGAACCCTTCTTTTTGTTGGTAACGAGTCGAGTCCATTTGAGCAAAATTGTATTTCCCGTTTACGGCTCTCTCTCTCTCTCTCTCTCTCTCTCTCTCTCTCTCTCTCTCTCTCTCTCTCTCTCTCTCTCTCTCTCTCTCTCATATATGTATATGTATATATGTGTATATATATTTATATTATATACTGTATATATATATATATATATATATATATATATATATATATATAATAAATATATAAATATATATATAAATATATATATATATATATATATATATATATATATATATATATATATATATATATATATATATATATATATATATATATATATATATATATATATATATAATGTTCTTTTAGGTTTATCACTCCCATAGGATCATGGTAGTTAATGTTTGCACCATCCCTGTCGACAAACAAATTGGGTATATTTTACCAGTTGTTGAAATGTCACTGCCTTCATTTTTTGTTTTATTCAAGATTGTTAAGAATATTGAAATATGTGGTCTATACTGTAGTTTTTGTCTGTTTTTGTAAGATTCTGAATTCTTTATTTTCCATTTTCAGGTAAGTGTTTGCTTGTGGTCTTACTGCTCTTTCTCTCTGATTAAGACCTTCCATTAAAGTGATGCCATATATCTGGTAAGTGTTGTCCTGTTGCTTTTAGAATTCTATTTTTAGAGAGAGACACTTCTGCTTTTGGAGTTTGTTTGTGTTTGCGTTATTTTTAAATTTTTTGTTGTCTACATTGGCGATTGTTGTAGTAAAAATAATAGTAGTTAATAAAAGGAAATAGCAATACATTTGTTAATTGAAACATGCCGAGAAAATTCTGTGAAATTTACTAAAGTGAAATGGCAGTTACTTCTCTGTTTTCTTTAAAGGCATATTGGTAAATTTTAAAGGGAATAAGAACAAATTGTTTTGCATTTAGTGAAAAAGTTTTACTTTCATGGACACACACACACACACGTATGAAATATTAAGGCAAAAGTATCCCTTAAGTATCAGATTCATTTTACCTTTGGAGTAACTAACACCCAATAATAAGTGTATCTACGGAATTGTTAAGTCGATGCACTTTTCAGTTATAGTTCATCTAGGGGTAAATTATTCCCGAGGAAAAGTGACTTCGACAGTAAGTGGTATTTGCAAGCAGAAAAAAAGTCGCGTGTGTGTGTTTTAGTATAAGCCATTTTCCATAGGGAGTTATTCCTGAGCCCGGAGAAAAGACGAGATACATTCCCTTTCCCTTGCACATCATAACTGCTGAATCGTGGATGAAAGCTTTGTGCAGAAGTCTTCTACAGTGGTAGCCATTTAATGCACCTATGTAAAGTTCATAAGCAGGGAGTCAAACCTGCTTACATGCACTGCACCATTCACCTCTATTTTCACATACTCTTGCCCACAGGTTGTCGAAGCCCTTTCTTTCTGATACTTCGTGCATAGTTGCTAGTCAGTCCCTCCCTACTGCCTCGCCCTGTCCCTTTTAATACTTAGGAATTGCCGTTGTCGTACATTCCACTTGATCGAACCATCTCAGAACACTGATCAATCCTTTCACTTGAGGTACTCATTGTACCACTTCTACATCTCATTACTCACCCATTCAATTTTTCGTATGTCTCATATACTATGTAAATGTTCCATCTCTTTAGCATCCAGATTTTTCAAGTCATTTGCATTCAGAATCTACACTTCATTTCTACAGAGCTTAGTTGGCACAACAAACCTCTTGTACTGTGTATATACCCTCCACGGCTTTCGTAGATATTACCGGCCCCCTAATTTTTTACACACATCTTGCTACCTTCTTACTTCATCCTTTCATATGTACATACATACATACATATATACATACATACAATTATTTTAGAGAGCTTAGCAAAATTTAAGTCATGTATCGTTTGCCAAGATTCATTTACTGAACGGCAGTAATTTAGCGATGAACATAAAAACTGGGTTTTTTCTTTTTCTAGCGGCCGATAGGTAAGAGTAAGGTGAAAGAAAGGGTTATAAAGGATATATTTTCCCATATTTTATTGTTTAGATAGTTGTGTCAACTGTAATGGAAAAAAAGGGTGAAAAAATACATGAATGGTAAACGTCTCAGTCCCGTTTCCCTCAAAGTTTTTATAACGGAGTTCACGCATAAATTAAAAGAAAACGGGAGAAGTTTGTTGAAAGAAAATGGAAGTTTTGAATTTCTTGGCAAACTTAGCCAGATACAATAGACATAAGAACGGTTATTTAGCGCCGGGATTATTGAGTAGTTTGTGGTTTTTAACAGTTTTTTTATTTGAGGGTGTAATTGTTATAGAGGCCATTTAGTAAAACTTGTGTTTTAGTTGTGCAGCCTGATTCCCGCCAGTCGTCGACCCGGGCAGGTTCCTCATACATAAATAAACAACCTTTCTTATAATGCTAGGTCCTGACCCAACCAGTCTTACCTACCTAACCTAACTTGGGGCGGCGTGCCCAGACCTGGCCGGGGGGCTTCGTCTCCCTCCCCTGAAAGGCCCCCAATAACAAGGCCGTAACCTGTCCCGGTCGACGACTGGCGGGAATCAGGCCGCACAACTAAAGTAAAGTTTTACCGGCTATTTTAACTTGAGGCTGATGAAATGCCATGCTTATCGATGTAACAGCTGCTGTCAGTTGAGCCCATTCAGATGCATTGGCTATATGATGCTTGACGCAAATATGAACATTATTGCAAACCCATTTCCGCAATTTAGGGGATGAAGTTGACAGCTAAAAAATTGTAGTTTTAATAGTCGTTTATTCATTTGCAAGCTGTAATTTTTACTCTCATACCCGTTTTACATTATTAAGTATCTTTTATCGTCTTAATTTGTCCTCTTTGCAGTTTTTTAAATCATATTTTATTCTCTCTCTCTCTCTCTCTCTCTCTCTCTCTCTCTCTCTCTCTCTCTCTCTCTCTCTCTCTCTCTCACACACACACACACACACACACACACAAACTGTAAATTAAACATTTGCCAAAGTTGGACCGAACTATACATTTAACGTGTTTAACATACTATCATTTGTCATACATAATAAGCATTGCGGTATCGAAATAAAACTAATTATACAACGTAATAGCCCCTGTAGTTATGCCTCAGTGGTAGTGGTCCTTCCTAAGTGAAGGGTAACGTTGCCATTGTTCCCCTCTCACATTCTAGTCTGTGATGCCTGTCGTCGATTGGTAATGGTGAAAAAAAAAAAAAAAGTTAAACCTTTTGGGATTCTTCCACCACGCTCCAGGCGAAAACTTCGTCGGCGTCGTTGGATTTCTTGGGGTGGAAAGTATTGATTGGCTTGGAGGTCAAGGGGTTTCGGCCGTGGGGTTGCGGCGTTTCCCTCGTTGGCATTGAGCCTGTGCAGTTTACCCAGAATTATGTTTAGTTTTTCTTAAGAGTTGCTTGAATTTTTTTGATCTCGGGTTTATTTTATTCTTGCAACTATGGTTTGACGCCTTTTAAGGTATAGTTTTCGGCTGGAACTTTGCCCCAGTTGGACGACTCTACTTCTGTAGTGGTTCTCGTCCCTGGGAGAAATGTCAACATTTCTTGAACTATTCTTCCACATACTAATGCTTTAGATTAAAGCTTTTTCGCAGTACTTTTTCAGTAAATGAAGGAGAAATGTGGGTGATGCGTTACCGAAGTATGTTCTTGAATTGCTCACTGGAGAAGGCATGTGGGGGCTGAACGTCCTCGTAGATCCTGGAATTTGATATCTGACCTTGGGGAGATAATTAATATGATTCTTTAAAACTTGTTGTTTGCTGTCGTTTAAGTACGTGTGCATGAAATCAGTCAAAAGGTGCACGTCAAAAGTAACAAAACATCAAAAGATTATGGTGGTTCAAATATATGGATTTTAAAAGCGATTATTTTGCTGTAATGTAAGTTATTAGTTTTTCCATAGGTTACTTCTTGCGCCTTTTTGCACTGGCTAGTTTGCCTTTCCTTTGCCCTTAATTTTCGTGACATATCATTAGTAATTATGCTTGAATTTTATTCTTTTTGTGTGAACAATATGGTGGCCGTCTTTTCGCAGAATATTTGATTAACACTCGTTTATTGCACTTTAGTGGACAAAAGATGGTGAATTTTTGGAGTGCTGAGTTCTGACTGGCGCAGTGGTGGCGAGTGCAACATATGTCTCTCTCTCTCTCTCTCTCTCTCTCTCTCTCTCTCTCTCTCTCTCTCTCTCTCTCTCTCTCTCTCTCTAACTCCAAGGTCTTACCATATGGTCAGAGGTCAGTATTATGTAATTTCCTGTGGACCATGTGCTTACTTTTTTAACAGCAACCACTGTTTCATTCCGTTATGGTGATTTTGCTACATTTGGGGAATGTCTGAACCAAGTAGTCGTTGGTACATTTGATAAGTACATTTTTTTTTTAATTTAGGCATGCTGGAAAGATGCCAATGTCTGCTTAGAGAACCAGGAAGAATCTTCCTCAGGGAAGAGTAGGTTGAAGGAAGACCTAGCCTAGCTCTTGGTGGCTTGAAAGTCGTCATATTTATTGAAAACAATTTTGGGCTTGTTTTAGTACGGACTGAGAAGAGTCTAGTTTTACTCTGTTTTAGGCTCACTCACAGAAAATATTCTTTGCTTGCAAAGATGAAAAAAACTCCTCGGAAACTGGTTATGGTGTAAGTAGCCGAAGTTCAAATCCTGTTCCAGCTCAGATCTGGTCATATGAAAATAAGGATATAACCACTGACGGGCCTCTTCATTTTTTCCTTTGATTAATGTACACTTTCACGTTCTTAACATACGTGCAGTCGGTACCTGGAGAAAAAGATCATCTGGGTTTTATGGTGTTTGTGGATGATTCAGAAATAGGGCTGCATCGAGCGGAATGAGCAACGTCACCCCCGATTGCCTGTCCGTAGAAAATGTGTCACGAGGTGGAGGAACATATGTCGTGCAGTTTCTTTTTTCTTTCTTTTAGGGGACTGAATTATGCCAAGCATTTTTATTGTTTTTTTTATTTTGCTGGTTCATGCTCGGGGAATAGATCGACAGTGCTCTCTCTCTCTCTCTCTCTCTCTCTCTCTCTCTCTCTCTCTCTCTCTCTCTCTCTCTCTCTCTCTCTCTCTCTCTCTCGGATGCACATCATGTAAGCTGATATCTATATAAACCTGTTTCATCCCAGTTGTATTCGTACCATTCAAAGATTCTTGAAGCCGTTTCCATGGTTTTCTTCGCTTTTACTAATCTTGTTGTGCTTTATTTATACAGGATTTACGTTCCTCATTGGATGAGTCGGTATAGTTCTCGGTTATCACTCTGCTGGGCCCGCGTTCGAGTCTCCGGCCGGCCAATGAAGAATTAGAGGAATTTATTTCTGGTGATAGAAATTCATTTCTCGGTATAATGTAGTTCGAATTCCACAATTAGTTGTAGGTCCCGTTGCTAGGTAACCAATTGCTTCTTAGCCACGTAAAATAAGTCTAATCCTTCGGCCCAGCCCTCTCTAGGAGAGCTGTTAATCAGCTCAGTGGTCTGGTTAAACTAAGGTGTACTTGACTTTATTCAGGATTTGTGATGGACTGAAAGTGTATACAATTATTGGCTTTGCTAGCAGCGATTTTAGTTTAATCATAATTAAAGAGTATTTTTTTATTCTTGATTTATAAGAAAATGAGGGTAAATTTGCAGGACAGCTAAAATGTGATAATTTGGAGAAATAACTACAATAAATATGAAGTAAGAGTAATCCTTATCCAACCGTGTTTATTAAATCATAGTGTCTGTATGTCATGTGACATATAGTTAATGCGTACTTTTATAAAGTAATTATAATTATCATCTTCATACCGTGCGTAACGAAATTTCGTGCATTGATAAAATAACCACAGAACTCCACTCACCATGACATTACACAATCATTAAGCTGACAGGTGATGTTGGTGAAGTATATTATGCGTCCTTACACTATCACTGGTTTCACCTTAAGGTACACTCATTTGGGTACAATGTATCTGCAGATGTTAATTTAGTCAGGCTTAGACCAAACGTTCATCGTGTCGGATTGGCCTTTTTGGAAACAGTATGTCAATTTTTACGCAGTTTTTTTTTAGTGGTTTTGCCGTGGTTTGTGCATTGCAAAGACTCATCTCGCCTATTGTTGTCTAAAGGGGATATGCGTTTTATAAGGTAACGATTGTTGAATGAAAGGTAGAGTCAGGCCTCTCCTTTAGTATGAGTGCTTACGTTCTTTAAGTGCGGTATGAACTTCGTAAACTAGTGTAATTGTGAAGTGCGCTACCATTCATTGGTTCGTGTGCTGAAACTCAGTAGAGATGTATCTTGGGCAAATCAGTTGCATTCATAGTGTTTTTTGTTATGCCAGTAAGTGGAACAAGACAGGTTACAGCCGTAGGCTTTCATTTTTCCGATGTGAGGCTGCTCTTGGAAATGGGATGTTGTTATAGAGAATAGGTATAATTCGTGAGCTGTTTGTTGTCAGGTAATCCTTAGAAGTAGTAGCATGTAGGAAAATATTTACGTGGGGCGCGTCCGCACACGTATGTGTTCTTATGTACACATGCATATAATGTAGGCATGTATGGGTTCCTTGCACCAGAGCCATGTATTTTAATAGCCAAAACTACATTTTTGTTTGAACTCCTGAAGAAAATAAAGGGCCACTGTTGTCATCTCTCATACATACACACACTATATATATATATATATATATATATATATATATATATATATATATATATATATATATATATATATATATATTATATATATATGCGCACATTTAGTTTTTCCCCAAGGGGATGTTTCTCTAGAGAAAAATAATTCACAGTTGTTACCACTTTGATGCTTCAAGTACTGAATCACAGGAGAATCAAATCCCTTGTCAGTAAAAGTAAAAGTGTTAGTTGCTTCATGTACCTACACCTACACATAAGGCTCTTTGCCATCCTTCCCTATCTTCCACACATTCTTGTGTTACCTGTGTCTTAAGGCCATTCCATTCCAATACGTCTTTACCTTCATCTGTCTTGCCCCTTTTATGTGCTGTGAGTGTGCATATAAAATTAAATTTGCCCTTTCATGCCTGCACCGACACTCATTTATATCAATACCATGTTCGTATTCTTGCTTACGTATAATTTCTTGGGAAAACTGGATCCTAATGAAATACAACCATGCTATCTAGTTACCAAAAAATGCTTGTAGGATCAGCTGCTTTTTTTTTGAAGAAGGATGTAGCTGATCCTACAAGCATTTTTTGGTAACTTCAGTTAATTTCCAAGATGCTGCGTTGACCATAAAGGTTTCGTAACGGTTTGCATTATGCACGACGCTTATGTGCTGCCTACTAACTGTTCTCTGTTCAGAAGTTTTTGTCTGGAAGGCGGAAATTCGCGGCTGCGGAGCCACGCTCTTAATGCTAATTACGGTCCCACCTTTGCCTCGTTCATTACTAATCAGCCGAAAGGTGCTCTCTCTCTCTCTCTCTCTCTCTCTCTCTCTCTCTCTCTCTCTCTCTCTCTCCAAACACAACTGCAAATAGTTTAAGTTTCTTTGAAAGAGAGTGCAAGGTCTAAAGTTCGAAGAACATTATGCAAGCGTAAAACAACAGTCGAACCATAGGTAACCGAATCAGTGATAGATGCAGATTATATTTATATGCTATCAATACCTGTTTTATTGGGTTGCTTGGTGTATAATGTTGATTTACAGTCGTTGCAGAAAAGGTTCACGTTCTCGTCTTGCACTCAATTTACGTTTTAAGCGTTGCTGTTAAGAGTTTTCGGGTTGATGGTTTTCCACACACACACACACACACACACACACACACACACACACACACACACACACACACACACACACACACACACACACTACCTCTGGCAACGGGGTTCGGCGATTTTCACCCGCCGCTGTTTGTATGTATGTGTTGTAGCAAGATTTCCAACCAACCGGTCGACAGTTTTATGAAGCTTGGAGTCGTTTTTTTCAGGAGACCTCTATCAATTCGTTCTCAGATCAGTTTAAACGATTTAAGTAAGACTTAACAGAAGGTAGAATTATTGGGTGACTTTTCTGTTGTTGCACTCTGTCCTACCCTGCTACCGTTGGTGTGAAGGATCCGTCGGCCAGAGGACTGTGCGCCAATTCTAGTTTCTTTTACATGTCATCAGTGGTGGGTGTGTGATGCCTCCCGACTGACTCTCGCGCCTTGATTGAAGTAACTGTTGTTGGTCAGTCACAGTTGTTAATTGTTATCGACTTACCGGCCATTGAGGACGACTAGAGTGCTCACTGGGGGAAGGCGTACGGTAGATTTATAATTAGTCAATGTTTAGGTTATGGGCAAAATCTTTATAGGATACTGTATAAATTGTGTATACAGTTACAGATCTTGTAAATTGGGATGTCAAGTTTTTAGAGTTGTGTAATGTGTGGCATCATGTTTGTGTCTTTGATATTAATTTTTTCAGATATGAAGGCTATTATTTTCCTATTTATTCTCCCAAGTTGAATTTATTGCTTTATTGTTTTTTTTTTTATTTTAATTATTTGCTTTTGATATTACATGGACGTGATAGTCAGCCTTTTTTTTTTTTTTTTTTTTTTTTTTTTTTTTTTTGCTGACCTTATCAAAGTACTTATTCTAATCTTCTCAGAGGTAGTGAATTCATTTGATTTAAAAATTAATGAGATTATGGAGATAGGTGGGTAACCTGAAAAGAGCTTTGGAAGGCCTTAGTTCTTTGATGTATATACTGGCTTCATTTTGTATTTTTTAATAATTCTAAAAATTGTTCTGTGGAATTTAAATTAAGTAATATATTTGACTTCCCGTCGCTACGTGTAAGAATGTTAAATCTGGTCGAGGCATAAGTAAGTGGCTGCTAGTTACCCGTTCATGATCCAGATAAAATCTTAAGTTTTGCCATAAAACTAGATATCCTTCCAGGCTTCGTTCTTAATAACGAGAGAGGTGATCTGTTTTTAACATGAAAATAAAAATTATTACTTCTTCTTCTTCTTCTTCTTCTTCTTCTTCTTCTTCTTCTTCTTCTTCTTCTTCTTCTTCTTCTTCTTCTTCTCACTGTTAAATTATTTTTGGTTACAATCCCCTTGCAACGAACAGCATGAAGCAGGACTGACGGAGGTTTATAATTCTGTAGTTAGAATGTGAAAAAAATTTAATTTTGTAGCATCATCATTTTTAGTCTATTAGAACTCTTTCTAATATACTAATATACTCTCTAAAAGAAATTAATTTTTTTATTGTTCCATGGTCCGTTAGGTTTAATTCAGCCAAGTATAAAGACAATCTCCTAAATTAACTGTTGGTTAGACATGACAGGCAACTTCAGTAGCTTTTCCAAAGGGTCGCTCATATCAAGAGGAAAAAGAAGAAATCTTCAGCTTCATGGTTAATAATTCTCTCTCTCTCTCTCTCTCTCTCTCTCTCTCTCTCTCTCTCTCTCTCTCTCTCTCTCTCTCAAATTTTCGAGCCGTCCTGCGGTTTATCAGAAATCATATATAATATTAATTTTAAGAATACTGAAGAGGAAAGTATCTTTGCAACTTAGCTGCGTTTTGGTTGTAATTATAAAATGTGTGAGTAACCATTTAATCGTTTTCATTTGAGTAGAGTTAAGGTCAATAACCTCTTCATTAACGGTAGAGATCTGGTAAACATAAATAAAAAAATATTGGGAAATTACAATTTTTATAATTTTAGTCATATTCCTACAATTTCAAGGAATGCTGCGTGTTCTTGAAAGGGAAAAGCCCCTTGCAGACAAAATATGTTATAAATTTCAGATTACATAATCATGGTGCTTAAGTGCTTCGAAGCCACTTGGGCAGCAGATGGACGATACAAATCATGTAGGTTATTAATACCAACTTATCTAGGGTACAGCCAACATTGTCGTTTCTCTTTTGTGTATAGGGGATGTTGTAGACTATCGTTTCCACGTAGTAAGAAAATGGCTAGCCACTACTAGAACTTTGATGTCAGTGGAAACCTCCTCTGGATCAGGTTATTTACCTTTGAGAGGTAATTGTTGTAGAAGACGCCAGCTATTAGGCAATTGTTCTCTGCCGTGTGTTTTCAATTAAGGCTTAACCGTATTATAAGCGGTGAGAGTATGATCGCGCTTTCTTTTACCAAAGAGGAGAGATTGCTTGGAAGTTATGGGCGAAGTTTGTTTGTGCTTCGGACTTCAGTTATGGATTTGATGCGTGTTCCTAGATAACATTTTCCTTTAGGCTGCAAATAAACGATAGTACCGAGATATTCAGTTGGTTTCATGGATTTAGCTTCCTGTTTACTTTGTTTCTTCAGTTATGGCAAGTTTGTGGTTGTTTTGTGGGACCAGGTGTAGGGTCTTAACTTTCTCCTGGCTGCGTTGGTACTGAAAGTCTGTTCGGTTCTCTCTCTCTCTCTCTCTCTCTCTCTCTCTCTCTCTCTCTCTCAACTATTAATTTTAAAGTAGTTTAATTTCCAACTCTTGATACGTCTAGTAGTAAATTCGTTAAAAGAAAATGCAGCAATTATAAAAAACTTCTTGACCTTTGCATTTGGTTGATAAAGATCCTAATCATGTCTATTTTACATCGACAAGAATAGGTTAAGCCATAATGGCTAGTCACGCCTGCCACTTGATCATGCTAAGAAATAATAAGAATATAAAGAGGAGAGGTTGTGTTAGAATCTCATGGGGTGCTTCATGTTTTTATATGTCTTCTTCGGTGAAATATTGTTTTTCAAACTTAAATGAGATTTTATGGGTCAGTATAGCCGGACGTTTATATTAGATATATTTGGTGTTTGACTTTTGGTGTGGGCGTTGCGGGTGGATTTCTCTAATGCCCTAAATGTTTTTTGGTGCAGGTTGTGGAGAAATGGATTTGAGTTGATTTCGTGGGGAACATAGACTTGACGATTTATGAGTGTTCCTGAAAAACAAAAGTCTGAAAAATTGAATGCTCTCTCTCTCTCTCTCTCTCTCTCTCTCTCTCTCTCTCTCTCTCTCTCTCTCTCTCTCTCTCTCTCTCTCTCTCTCTCTCTCTCTCTCTCACACACAGTAACATTAATAATCTGTATTCACTCACCGTTAAATTTTATTCTTAGAGATGGAAAGATAAGCTAGATTATGATGATGGGGGCACTGAGAGGGGCCTAGGCGTGGAAGAGGATCTGCAGACGCTTCTCTTCGTATGTGTGCCAACTCTCTTAGAAACCCGAGTTGATTAAGTTTTGTGGTTTGGTCGCTTATAATCATTTTCTCTCTCTTGCTCGCTCGCGGACGAACGCACGCACGAACACACACACACGTACAGACATATATATATATATATATATTATATATATATATATATATATATATATATATATATATATATATATATATATATATAGAGAGAGAGAGAGAGAGAGAGAGAGAGAGAGAGAGAGAGAGAGAGAGAGAGAGAGAGAGAGAGAGAGAGAATAATTGATTTTTATGGATGTGAAGTATACTTGATAATTACGAGGTATTGTATTTTAGCTTGGCATAAACCAACGAGTGTTGATGAAAGAAATAATAAATTCAGTTGTGTTTAGACTGGATGTTCACCGTGTGTTTTTTGCAATATGTTTCACGTGTTAACACTTGAAAACTTCTGAGCATATGATAAGCATTTTTGCAAATGAAAATTTAACATGGGTGATGAGGCAGAACACCCATTATAATCATCATAAGGTCTTGTGGTATATTACATGCTGAGGCCAATTCTTTATCATCTCTCTCTCTCTCTCTCTCTCTCTCTCTCTCTCTCTCTCTCTCTCTCTCTCTCTCTCTCTCTCTCTCTCTCTCTCTCTCTCTCTCTGTGGCCTTCCAGTCCAGGTGATAGAGCGTAATGCTCACAGGGTAATAGACCTGCATTCAGTTCCCGTAACCGGTCGAGGAACTTTTCCCTGGAAGTCAGGTATGCCTCATTTGACCTAACCGGTGAATATGAACTTGGCTGAGGTCACAGCCGGTTTTTATAGAAAAATAAGAGTAACAGACGTGCGTGATCAGCTCTCCATACAAATTTCTTCCATTATGTAATTGAAAAGGTGGGATGGCTTAATTCAGTTAACGTTACAGTCTGTTAATCTTATCCCCTCAGGGATGACACTGTTCACAGATGAATCTCTCTCTCTCTCTCTCTCTCTCTCTCTCTCTCTCTCTCTCTCTCTCTCTCTCTCTCTCTCTCTCTCTCTCTCTGAGGAACATATCAGGAGTGAGCGTAAATGTGTTTAAGAATGAGCTCGACAAATATCTAACTGCATCCCAGACCATCCAAGATTGGAAGATGCAAAATGTGCCGGAAGATGCATAATATACCGGAAGATGCATTAGCAATTCTCTGGTAGACATCAGAGGTGCCTCATACTGAGGGACCTCCTGGGGCAACCCGAACGAACTGTAAGGTCTCTCTCTCTCTCTCTCTCTCTCTCTCTCTCTCTCTCTCTCTCTCTCTCTCTCTCTCTCTCTCTCTCTCATTTGTTCTTTTGTATATTGCTCCAGATTAATGTTCCTTCTAGTGTCATGATTTAACTGTTAATGCCTTGAGAAATTCTTTAGAACGTGAATATAATTATCCTTTCCCTCCATTATTTTTATTGATAGATGTATGTTGTGATGTCAAAAGACGTCGCTTTACGGAAATTTATAAATTTAGTGGACTGAGTGACAGACCAAAAATGACAGCGTAAACTTCGCTAAGTACAGTACAGATGTTAGTTCTCGAGTTTACCGTTAGATTGCTGTCTCTAGTTTACCATTTACCAAGAGTGACTCGCAAGCCGTGATGCGACAGGGCTTTTGAGAGATGCTGATTTCCTGCGCTCGAGAGAGATAGATGGTGGTCGAGTAATTTTTTACTTACTTTCTTTTAATGAATCACCGAATGGGAAATTAAACGCCAATCATCGAACCAGAGTATTGTGAAACAAAAATTTTATTTTTTATTTTTGACAGTGTGCTTATATACTTTTGTGTTATTACTGAGGTAAATACGTTCATGACTGTTTTTATAAATGAAATTATTCGATTTTCTCAAAGTAGCTTTCTCTCTTGCGTTTTCTCAAGGTTATGAAAGTTTAGATTCTCCCAATTCTTTGGCATTTCATTTGTTTGATTTTCTTCTACAGATACTGGATTGTGATTGTGAAAGTCTTAGCGGGAGACGTCTTACCTTAAGAGTGTTAATTTATATATATAATTTATAATATATATATATATATATATATATATATATATATATATATATATATATATATATATATATATATATATATATATATATATATATATATATATATATATATATAGTATATTATATATATATACATACAGTATATTCCTGGTTTGCGTTCCCGTCTGTCAGTCAGTGTGCCTTTTATTATTATTATTTCCACTGGTACACTCTAAATGTAAATGAAATTCAGTTGAATTTCGTCTTATTGAAAAATGGTATGAGGGATTTAAGCTGACAGAAGTGTGTTACAACCTGCCGCATGCTCTAATGTTGATGTAACAGGAGTGTGGGTTTTGTTTTTGCAGTCCTTTCCTCCTTTCCCTGACGCCATGAGGTTGAGAAGTGAAAGTTTTTGGAAATTGATGAAAAAGAAGTCTCCTTCTAGTGCTCAAGTCCAGGTTGTTTTGTCGTTGATGAATATGCTGCCGTTACTAATAGCGTAATCATAAGTTTATCACTTTTCATGAAGGAAGAAGGCCGCTAGAGTTACTTTCGATTATTATTGCACAATTGACTGAAGTCGTGAATGCTGGGTTTGGCATGACCAACGATACTCTTAAGATGATAACGTTAGAAATGAAAGTAGAATACAATCGCTTGAATATTTTTCCCGTTTGTTTTGCACGTCAGCTTATAAGTAACGTGGCCAGAGGAACAGGTTTCTAATGTTTAAGGTGAGTGTTGGGAAATGGCAAACCAGGATGGTTTTTTGTTTGGACTGAAGTTAACGATCTTCGTATATGTGGCAATATTCCTTATTTAAGCTGATTTCCTTTCCTTTGTGGCGTTGATTCACTTTCCGGTTATTGCAGTATTTTCATGGGAAAATTGTTGGTTCTGAGTTTAATTTTTTAGAAATGTAAATGGCTTTAAGTATTTTATTTTATTTTTTATTTATTTTTTTTAGTTATGCAATTAACTGTGGTGTTCTTTGTGTAATGGTGCGTCACCAGAAAATCTCCAGTCTCTGTTTAATGTTGTACTGTAGTTCATTCAGGCCAGTTTTGTCAACCAACGTTGGTTATAACCGTGAACGGAACTAGAGTTGTTAACCGAAGCTGTTGTGTACCGGAACGTGCTATATCCATTGTTAATGTAGTTAGTAATGTATTTAGGATAATTTCGTGACAGGGTTAAATGTATTTAAGTTACCAAAGTACTCAAGGAAAATGCGTGTAAATGAGGGTTTTGGAAATTTTTTTAGCGATCGCATGTTTTCAGAGAATTTCTTGAAAAATTCGTGTTGGATTCTTTATTAATAGTAGAATTCTAAGTATTTTATTCGCGTGTACATTATGTAGCGTTTAATTTTTTATAAGCGTTGTTTGGCCCTCCTTATGCGAGTCTTTGTTGGCCGAGTCGGTTGAGCTTCAGACTGTCGCTCGATGGGCCGGAGTTCAATTCCCGCGGCCGGCTGATGAAGAGTTAGAGGAATTTATTTCTGGTGATAGAAATTCATTTCTCGCTATAATGTGGTTCGGATTCCACAATAAGCTGTAGTTCCCGTTGCTAAGTAACCAATTGGTTGTTAGCCACGTAAAATAAGTCTAATCCTTCGGGCCAGCCCTAGGAGAGCTGTTAATCAGCTCAGTGGTCTGGTAAAACTAAGGTATACTTAACTTTTTTTTTTAACTTATGCGAGTCTATCCCTTTGATCTATTTTGGAAATGTTAACCATCACTGCTAAAAGTGATTTGGAGATGTCTAAGTGGCTTGCAAAGGTGTGTAGGAGGGTTCCACGTATTGGGTTCGTATCTCCCCCTCCAGTTAGTAGATCGTATAGAATTTTTTGACGCACGTGTTTCTCATCACTCACCACTGCTCCCAGAGAAAATGTAATGGTGCCATATGGATGGTTATGGTGTGTAATTTTGTTGCTAGGGGGGTTTCTTAATGTGTATCCGTATCCCAGCTTTCCTTGGGTGGGGCAAATACAGTATTTTGTATGGCAGTACTCTCATAGCGCACCCATTTCGGAACCCAGTTTTTGATAAGTATGTCATTTTCATTGGAAGGTCACAATAATAGTGCTTTGTAAGGGTTGTTATTGAGGGTTTCTCTGTCTGTTTGCATGTGTTTGTATGAATACTTAGTGTAAACATTGAGGACTACTCCAGAACCACTTAGTGTAAACATTGAAGACTACTTAGTGTAAACATTGAAGACTACTAGTGTAAACATTGAAGACTACAGAACCACTTTGAGTGAACCACATAAAACATTGAAGACTACTCCAGAACCACATAGTGTAAACATTGAAGACTACTCCAGAACCACATAGTGTAAACATTGAAGACTACTCCAGAACCACATAGTGTAAACATTGAAGACTACTCCAGAACCACACTATCAGTCGAAATCAAACTTAGGGCAAGGCATCCTAAGGCCAAGAGGATTCTAGTTTGTTCACATGTATTACAACACCCCTTGTAAGTGTAGATAATTAGGAAGCTGTATAAATAGGGCGGGGTCCTTTGGTTCTTAACAGATCTTTAGCACTGCTAAGCCAGAAATCGCAAAATATAATTAAAAGCTACCTTAGGTCACGTGTCATCGAACCATTATGACCCCTTGAGCCACGGTGGGGTCACAGTGTGGTACAAAGTTTTTCATAGGAATGTGTAGGAAAAATCTTTTCAGTTTTCTCAAGAATAACAGGTTTACAGTTAGTCAGATTGAATAAGCGATCTTCTTCACGTCTTGTAGATTGAAATTCGTTCAAAGCATAACCCCGGGCGCCAGGATGGAGCCACAAATGGGGCTAAAATTTTCAAATAAGAAAGTCTAGGGAAAATCATAACTCAGCAATGAGGCTCATGCCTGCTAAGTGGGCTTTTGTTTTGTACGTTTACATAAAAGTTTTGTCCAAGCAAGTTGTCTTCTCTCTGTTACGTTTGCTCTGTCGTCCTGCAGTGTTAAGAACCTTTTGCGAATCGAAATGAAAAAGGAAAGTTTGGAAATTCTCACAGGGGGTGGGAGTAAACGGGTCTACCAGAAGGGAGGCAGGTGACCCATAAAAGTGTAATTGGTTTATATGACAGCTATTAGAGATACAGCCAGCGGTGTGGGCGAGAAGTTTCACGCAACATTCGGCATAGCGCAAGTCGTGTATAATGAAAAAAGAAAAGGAAGAAGTTTTGGGGATACACTTCCGTAGTTTGTGATACAGAATTGGGTAGGAGGGCCGAGCATTGGAATGTGATTTTGTGTGGTTTTCGTTTTAAATGGTTGAGGAGCAACGCGGTGGGACGGAGTGGTAAGAAAAGGTTTATGTAGCTGTTTTCATATTTGCATTGGCATCAGCAGCATTCAGTATGCCGAATAGGGAATCTCAAACGCGAAGAATTTCATAAAAATGATAGTGTACTTATGGAGAGAGAATTCTCTTTTTATCTTGTTTGTAGGTTCCTTGCGCTTTATGTTATATAGGGAAAATGTGCCGTTAGAGTAATTCAGGTTTTTCATGGAGTTCAGTAGTCATGAATTTCTGAAGGAAGGTAATCTTAAAGTAAATGTGTCTGTTTATTTAATTTTCTTGTGTAGGACATTGTGCATAGTGTTTTTCAAAGGGAATCTTTGTTAAGCCCTCGGATTCACTGCTATCAATTGGATAGCATTCAAGAGACACGGGCCGGAGAGGGAGTCGATTTATGCCAGCGGCTTCCAATAATATTAGCACAAAATTTGCATTATTATGCTAGCTAAAGCTTCCCATTCATACCTAGATAACAGCTATTACATACTGCAGTCTTTAAGTTACTTGATCAGTATGATAATCTGGTGGTTTCGAAGCAGCAAGCAATATTTTCGAGAAATAGAAATCTTGTTGGGATACCTAACGGAATTGAACAAAATAGTTTTCGTCAAAGGTTTCGGTTAAACTCGTTTCCATTTAATGGGGAATTCATAGAAACTCTGGCTGATTTAGTTAACGTGTGCTCTGCTACCCAAGATTTATCTGCTTGTCATTCCAGACCTCAAAATGTCCGGTTAACTTAGACGATGTTATCATTAGGGAGACATCCCAGGTCCGGTGATTATGTCAAGTAATGTATCCCACCAAGTGCTCAAACAGTGTTCAGTGGACTGCATACATTGTGTTTGGCAGATTTCAGTCATAGGGGAAGGTTCCAATAATAAGTGATATCGTAGGGAGGGCCGTTCCAGTTCTCTTAATGATGAATTTCTTGAAGTCTAACGCGGCCCTTGTCTACAGGGAGAGAAATAAAAGTTAACGGATGTGCAGAATCATTAAGGCATTGCAGAGCAGCTATACATTTTTTTTTCTTTTTCAAAAGATGTATGCGGCGTGTTTTACCATTCCGGTACGCACTTGTTTCTTCACATGAAAAGTAATGGCATTGCTAGTGAGGAAACAGAAAGGCTTGTTGAGAGTTAAGTTTCCTTCTGCAGTTTTTGTGTTAAAAGTATTTTTTTAATAGCACATTGCTCATGGATTCAAGAGATTCATAATCGTATTTGTTATAGAATTATGATGAAAATAAAAATGTTATTGGTGGAAAATGGTTGGATATGATATGATATGAACAACCTTAAATTTCACATAATTTTTCAGTCAGTACGTTGAATGATGAGCCTTGCAAGAACTAATCTTAAATGTCACGTCATGATTCAGTCATCCTAAGTTGGTAGAAAAGTTGAAACTGACAGACTGAAGTTAAAGCCATCTTCATTAGCATATAAAATAGAAGCTGAGGTCACAGTTGAGGAAGAGCTCCAAATAAATAAACAGCCAAATGAATAAATAGTTGATTCATCCGAAAAGGCGAGAAGGGAAATTGCTTATCAGGCCCAGCTTAGGCGAGACGCTGCGGATCAGTCAGAGAAAGGCACTCGGAAACGTAGAAGACTAGCGTCATTGCGTGGAGGTAAATTGAGATTGACAATGATAGAAGAGGGTGTTATCCTGGACATTAAAATACCTGCAGACTGACGGAGCATGGAAAATGCAAAGCAGTTGAGATCAAACGGCAATTTAAACTTGCCTCCATAGATAATTTTATGATATAAACACTTGATGTTCAGGTGTTCATAATTTTGAAACTTATGTTTATATTTACAGTTTTGGGAGGAAATTATTTTTTTAATGTACTTAGCTCACTACCTTTGCGTGATTACAATGCCACTGTTGTTTATACGCCTATGGTATACATTCGTGTATTGTAATCAGTATATTTTAGGTCAAGAACATTTTTCTGATAAAGTCAAGTATACCTTAGTTTAACCAGACCACTGAGCTGATTAACAGCTCTCCTAGGGCTGGCCCGAAGGATTAGGCTTATTTTACGTGGCTAAGAACCAATTGGTTACCTAGCAACGGGACCTACAGCTTATTGTGGAATCCGAACCACATTATACCGAGAAATGAATTTTTATCACCAGAAAAAATTCTCTAATTCTTCACTGGCCGGTCGGAGAAGCGAACACGCCCCACCTAGGAGGGTGCTAGCCGAGTACGATATCGACCCAACTTAACATCCAATGAGGAACTATACTTGGTCTGAAGAAAATTAAAGGAAAGGTCATGTTCCACTGGCAAGTTTAGTGTTACTGCTAGTAAGTGTTCTTGGTCGTGGCATTGACAAAAAAAAAAAAAAAAAAAAATTACATCTGATTAGGGTGTTGCATGATGATGAACGGAACTATTGGAGGTCCTTGTTCAGTGGCATTTAATCCTTCCAAGTACGATCTTTTCCCTCGATCTGTTGTTAAAGAGAAATTAAGGAATTTACGGTTCTCAGGTCGACTTAACCGTGCTACTGGTAACGGTGAGAAGCAAATAACAATTAGACTAGTTGTCTGGGGAACATGTACTGGAGACAGTTTTTAAGACCTTAACGGACGTAGAACGCGAATGATACAAAAGAGGGTTGCGGATGCGTTGACGGGATTTTTTCTCAGTCTTCTCATTTGTAAATGGGGGGGGACCATGTAATAGACATGCAGTAGGTACATCTGAGTAGTATAGTCTTGTTTTAAATGTGGACTTTTTCTGCAATTAGTTAATGCGAATCAGAAGACTTAATGGTAGCCATGGCTTTTGGGTGACACCAGCTGCTAAGAGAGTTTTGCGGTGTTAGATGATCTGTTTAACCGCAAATTAAACGACGAGGAGGATTTTATTTTTCTTGGATTTACGTTTGATGGTGGTCTGAGTAAAACTCAGGATATATTTTGAGAACGTTTAGAAAAAATTAAAATTTTTCAATAACGTCTTTAATAAACAATACAGTTACCAAGGTTTAACAATGTGTAGGTGGATAGTATCTTCCGTGATGAGTATTTGTGTTAGTTATGGCACTTTCTCCTCCCCAACAGAGGGTCCATATGGTGTTGGGGGAGTGCATGGAAGCTAGCCTTCCCCTAAACACTCCTGCCACCTACCTTCTTTCCGTTTCTTCTGCCCATCTTCACTGTTACGTACTATACGTTGTTTAGTATCACTTTGGTTTTTTACAGCACAAAATGGCCGTTAAAATTGGTTTGGAAAAAAAAGCAAGGTGAAGTTACTTCCGCCTTGCAAGTTTACTCGTATGGAATATTGTCGGGTCGTCATCACAGATGGGTACCGCTTGTTGCCTCCCTGTGGTGGATATGTATTAGCATCGATTATGATTAAGTAAAGATCAGTGTACGTTTACTACTCTTTTTCTCTCTATTTTTGTCACAACACACACTTTGGCTAGTAAGAATGTCTTTTGCATATTGATTGTATATTTTTACCGAGGACCGCCATTGATAGTTGTCGAATTCCCGTCTGATGTTTTTTGAACATTCTGTAATTTCTAGGGTTTAAGGTGCTTGTCTCCCGTAGTCACTCATCAATCTTGTTTCGATGTAATGAGGATCGAAGATGTATTAAAAATTCACACCGTTTACTTCTAGAGTATGGGGACCATACATGCCGTACACAATTATTATTTTTATTGAGTAAAGCTTGGTGATTATGGAAGGAAAATGGTTTAAAAGAAGTTATCTGCATGGTGTTTTTTTTTTTTTTTAGGTAATTATGTGCTCTAAAAAACCAACAACATGTGGAAAATCGTTTGATGTTGGTGGCAGTTGCGTCACATAGAATCTCTAGCCAAAGGTTTTCACTTGAATCTCGTTTCACCTCCGGGTTCTGCGCGTAACTAGGCTGCGGCACCTGAAGCAAACTCAAAAGTCATCGATAGACGTAAAATAATGATGAAGTTCATTGTGATTTATGTAGGTTGCTTTTGATATATCAAAGTCTTTTGTTCAGGCTCTTTCTCCCCCACCCCCACCCTCCTAAAAAAATCTTACTATGCGTTTTGCTGTTTAAAGTTTTTGTTCCACTGCCATCGTTCATACAATGTTTGTCTAACAATGTAATGATTGGCAAGTTGAATAAAATTCTTTTGGCATCGAGAACTTTATTTTTCATGCGTTTTGACCTCTTTTCAATGGTTTTTCACTCGAGAAAGGGAATGGCAGCTAAAAACTATGCCTAGCTGACGGATCATGCGCCTTAGAACATGCTAAATCTTCCCTGTGATCTTCTGGTGATAATTTTCTGTATACAGTGACTATAATAATGCTTGATGGAAGACCAGTAGCTGTATATTGAGGTATCATCTCCTCGGGAAAAAGGTAACGGTGGCTTGGTGGCTTACACCTGGAATTTGTAGGGCGTGAAAATACATCAATTAAAGGGAAGGTGAACACAACAAGGCCCTTCAGATACGGGGTTTCTGGGGAGGGGGTGGGAGGAGGGGCGGCTTCTTAAAGTTTTAGAGGTGGCAAGTTAGTAGGGTTTATGTATGCGCTGTCTCTATTTTCCAAGGTGGGTGGGTGGGTGTCAGGGAGGTTGGTTGTAGAGATGACCCGGAGACAGAATGTTATTGAGAAATGATTGTCGTGACTGCCTTTAGCGAATTAGCAGGTTTAATCTCTCTCTCTCTCTCTCTCTCTCTCTCTCTCTCTCTCTCTCTCTCTCTCTCTCTCTCTCTCAGTCCGAAGATCATTGAGGTTGCACGACTCTGCCCCTGTTTTGTTGAAGCAGAAAGAGAAAAAATAACGTTTACCGTTCCATTACTCATTTAAGCCAGTTCGCCTCTACTATTTCAGTATTTGCTGTGTAATGCGCGATATTTCCAGAATAAGAAAAGGCAGCTTTATGTTTTTCTCGTCTTCTGTCCGTCATGGTTGAATATGTTTCTAACTGCTTTCTGAATTAATTGAATCTTCGTAAGTCGACTTGAGTTTTCGTTAATTGAGAAAATGGGATGAGTTAATGAATTGACGAGTTTTTTTATGGGCGCTGTCGTAATGCCTTGGGTGTTATTTATTTCCGTCTGATAATGCTTTACTTTTTTCCATTTGTTAATGCTTGCTTGCTTGCTTCACATATACTTTTGGAAGGTAATGTTGTTCGGATATTTTTCTTTTGAGATGATGTAAAAATGTTGTGTTGCAGTGAATCTAGAATGATTTTCCCACAGCTTTCTTAGGCTTGGAACGGAGGCCTATGATCATTGAAAGTTTGTCCGGTGCCTCGTA
>NC_089751.1:4957134-4977134 GCF_040412425.1 Macrobrachium rosenbergii
TTGCCATTTTTGGTAAGGACGGTATGGGTAATGGTGGTGAATTATAACAAATAATGGAGAATATATGATATAATAATAATAATATAGATTATATATATATATATATATATATATATATATATATATATATATATATATATATATATATATATTGCCACATAGGGAGAAAGAAACTGTGGAGTGGTTGCTAGGCCTTTCGACACAACGGTCCTTTACTAGCAGACTGATAAGTCTGCTATTAAAGGACATCTGTGTCGAAAGGCCTAGCAACCAATCCGTTGTTTCTTTTTACATTGATCACGTTCCACATCTTTATGAATCAGGTATACATACATATATATATCACATACTACATGCATACTTGCCTATAATATATCGGCCTTATTTTTCATATCTAAGTCATCTACTTAGCGTTCGTTTTCCCTGTGGTACTGCATACAGACATCGAGTGTCGTGATGTTAAGTTTATACAATAGATAGATATCGGCATATGGATAGAGACAGGTATATGATTTCATAAAGAGAGAAAATTTTGAATAAGGTTTTGTTCTAAAAATGTATCGATGCGTATCCAACTGTTGATGGGCACGGCATTGAATATTGCGACATATGCAAGGTTTTCGAATTTTCAGATCGCCATAAATTAAGGCAGTGGTTAGGATTTTTTTTTTTTTTTTTTTTTTTTAAGAAATTTCGCGTCTTCGACATTTTTCTTAATGATCTAAATAAAGAACCGTTGAGTGATATTCTTGAAGTTACACTTGTGTCTTTAAGTCGGTGTAATTATTTACTCCTGTATATGTAGCTGTAAAATTGAGGTAAATTTGTTTTTGTTGGTTTGGAGAACATATATTAAGTTATTCATTCCCAATAGCATGTGATACTTACTTTGAGTAATTGATTATTTGTGTGTGTGTGTGTTGTGTATTTATATATATATATATATATATATATATATATATATATATATATATATATATATATATATATATATATATATATATATATATATATATATGTATGTATATATCACATACTAGAAGTCAGTTATTTTTTGTTCTTTTACCAGATACTTGTGTAATTGTAATGACCACAGTGCCCTCTTAACTTGTCGTCGACTTCTTCACATTTTGGATACACTTATAACCTTAAAGCCTCAGATCTAAGAAGAATCATATGGAGAAATGCGGACGCCCGGTCGTCAGAATTTTTCCGCATTATTCTTATGTGGATTTGAGGCTTTGTATTTATAAGCGTATCCAAAATGTTGTGAAGAAATTGAGATATTAAGAGGGGCATTAAGGTTATCACATACACACACACACACGTGTATGCATATATATGTTTAAAATATATTTGTCGTGCATAACGTGCAAAAAGTAATTTGAATCTGTGTTTAGAGCGTTAATGCATATAAATTCGCATTTGTGTAGACTATCAAACAGTACCTTGACTCTCGTGGTTTCATCGGATCTTGAAACATTAATGGGCTGTTTTATTGCTGTATGATAGTGGATTATCATATGGATGTTCTTTTCGGTTGTAAAGCATGAAATTCGGCAGTAAGGACACTTTACTATAACTGGTGGTTGAGATAGGTGCCCTTATGCTTGCCATTTCTTATATCGGCTTATCTCCTTAATGCCCCTCTCTCTCTCTCTCTCTCTCTCTCTCTCTCTCTCTCTCTCTCTCTCTCTCTCTCTCTCTCGTAATCCTGTTTGTAAGACTAAACCAGTTTTTAGCTTATCTAGGATTTCTTATTTTTGTTAAATTGTAAGTGCAGATTCATGAGTAATCTATCATAGCATTTTTAATACTATTTATAATGTAACCGTTACAGTGGGAGTAAAATATAGTCTACAACTGTCTTTATAATCTTCAAGCTTTAGAAAAGAAAATAAGTATTTTATACATTTTGAAGATGAATAAGTTTCATTGAGATGAGAACATCAGTAATTTTTTGGTGCTCACAGTGTGGGTATCAACAAAAATCATTCGAAAGGCTTTCCTTCTCCACTTTAAACCCTATTTCACATGGTAGGCTGAATTCCGTCCGAAGTAAAATATTTACATGTTTTATAAATTGACAATTTTGTTTATGTATACACGCCATTGTTCAGGCTTTCAGCATGCACTTAAAGTAAATTGTCAGACTTCATAGGTCTACATAAATCTGAGCAGGTATTTGTAAAATGTGTAGTAATGTCAGGTGATGGGAGACGGGTGGGTGGGTGCTGGATTGGGAGGGGAGTCGGTCATGCTGATCAGGAGGAGGGCCTTCGGCAAAAGCAGCAGGTGTGATGGACTCTCGCCATTCAGTAACAAAGCCGCTTTCATCGGGTTCGCTGGTGTCGCCGCCGACTCTGCTCGGCCACCTCCCTTACTTTCTTTATTCTTATCGGATTCTTCCTTGTCAGTGCTCAGCATGTCTTATGTTTTACATGCATTTGCAATGGAAATTTGTGCAAGTTGTTCTCGCTCTTGAAAGTTGTCATGACGCTGAAAATGTCTATATTGATATTGTTTTGAAATTTATTATAAGAGTCAGGTAAAGTGATTTAGTTTTCTTGAGAAATTTGCCTTGTGAAGATATGAAGTGAACTACGTTTATTCATCGTTGAGAAATTAAACATGCGGGATTTCTTAAAGAGAACTAGCATAAGGTGTAGTTCTGGTTCATCTGCACCTAATTTAAAGAAGCAGGGTGGTAATTCGATTTCATCAGAGATAACCAAGGAAGAGAATGGAGAAACCTCGTCAAAGAGTAATTCATTCTTGAAAATGAGACCTTTTCGTGGGAGTGTTAGGAAAAAAATTGCGGAATTAGAGGCTAATTCAGCATGGAAAGAAAACCACAGTCAAAAGAGCCTAGCTTCCAAAGTCACATCTAAATCTTCAGATGCATCATCAGCATCTTTGTCCCAGTATACTTCACAACAATGTTTAGATATTAAAGAGAATGCCGTCATTGAGGAAACTGACGAGCCTGCTTTAACCAGTGAAACCTCCAAAGATGTTAAAGATCTTTCCAGCTCTGTTCCATTACCTGAAAATGTTCCCGAAATGTCTGCTGCTAAGAAAAACCCTGATGAGGCGTCAGATGTAGAAAGTGTGTATGAATCTCGTAAATTAATTTTGAGACGAATGTTGCAGTATGAAGTAGAGGCAGCTAAATATTCACCAGATGATAGGTCAGAGGCAGACTCTTGGTCTGATTTGGAGCAAAACTTTGCCAAGATTTATGAACCTATTCCTTATAAAGTTCAAATGGAAGATTGGAATCAGATGACCAAAGACGAACTGTTGCAGAATATTAATAGTCAACGTATGAAGTCGCAGTGTAAGTATATGAGCAGAAAAGAGATCTTAGACGAAATTTGCCATCTATGGGAGCATCCCATACATTTTTTGCAGAGACAAGAGAAAACTCTTGATAATAGGAGCAGCACTCAGCTTCAAGGTGCATCCCGCCAACATCAAGTGGTTGCAGAAGTACATCCAACCAGTGCACAGTTCCAAAGTGACACAGATAGTGAGTTTGGAGAGACAGATTATGTGACGAGATCAGAGCTGTACAGAAATATTCAGAACTTGCAGAGTTCACTTGCCCGACATAATAAGCAGATTATTGAAGAAGATAGTCATTCTTGGAAGTCCCTTCCTAGTCAGCCTGATGATCCAGTGTATATATCCCGATCTGAAATCTTGTCCAAGGTAGATCCTACATATGTTTCACAGTCAGAGGTAAATAAGATGAGAAGTGTTAAGATGTCATCAAAGCCTAACAGGGATCCTGAGTATGTGTCACGGACTGAGATTCTTTCTCGCTTGAAGGAAATGAGAGATAGTGAAGACGAACGTGGACTGTCGCCTACAAATACAGTAGAATCAAATTGGGATGTATGTTCTTGTGTTTCTTGTGAGCAGTGTGGTACAAACAATTCAGCCTCTGATGCTGAGTGTCAGTGTGATGCCAGACAGAGCCAAAGCAAGAAACATAAAGAACCAAAAAAATCTTGTATATCTTCATCTCCTGAAGAGGTTTCTCTTCTCTCCCAAGATTCATGGTCTAATGGAGAGTTTGAGAAAATTTACGAGCCTATTAATGGATGTAAAGCACCATCTTATCAGGATCAACTAGTTAATCGGGCTTTAGAACAGCAAGAAAAGCGGCTGAGAAAACTTGCAAATGCTGAAGAATTTCGGAATTCTGGTCGATATCTTCCTGCTGACATATGGAGTCTGAGTGAAAGCGAAGATGTTTATGAATCTTTGGCCAGAGTAGCTCGGGCATCTTTAAGACGTAGTATGAAGTTTGATGGTTCGGATCGGAAACACCTTAACAAAGGTGACCTTGAGTTACAACGCCGTGTCAGAGAAATTTTAGGTGGTCAAAAGCATATAAACACAACTACTAGAAATAAAGTCATGCAGGCTATAACTTATCATATTGAGCATCATCTAGATCTTGATAATATTGAGGACGAGGAAGAGAGAAACCATGAGATTAGGGAACGCTTAAAGGAAGCCCTCGCCCAAGACTGGGAAACCCTGAGTAACATTAATCTTGGTCATATCTATGTTCCAATGGAGGAAAGCACAAAAAATTCAAAGCTGTCAGCCAAAGAGAATACAGATTATGACACCTTTGGGAGTATAGATTCATTAATATTTGAGCCTAAAGTACCAGCTGAAAATACAGATGAAAGGGAAGAGACAGTTGAATTTGATGACAGTGTTATATCTAATAGTTTACTAGATATTGTAATAGATCATGAACATGAGAGCAAAAAAATGGCAGAAAGGAAGGGTGCCTCAACTGAAGGGGAGAAAATGGCATTTGAAGAGGATGAAAATACTCCAGTTGCATCACCAACTCCCTCGACGCCAACTATTGGAAGCGAGCATGAACATGTACTGCATATAGTGGACAACAGTGACTCAACACCCAATTTTGAGACAAATGACCTTCAAGTTGTTGGGAAAGAGAGGAATTCCTTTACTGAGGAGAATCAACACTTGTTGAAAAATACTGTGTGTACTGATACAAGTGAATCTTCCCAGAACAAGACAAATACAAAAGATGAGGCTCCAAGACTTCCTTTAAAACAAAAGTTATATAATGGACTTATGGGTTTGGGGTTTTTAAAATCTGGCTCTAAGGAAAATATTAGGGCCCTCTTGCAAAGTACAGCCATAAAGAGAAGTAATGAAAATACTTACCACATATCAGGTCCAGATAATTTCCAGACCAAAATTCAGAATGTTAGCCATGTGAAGAGGAGAAATGATAGTGTTGGTTATGAATCCTTCAAAAAGAATTTCCAGAGACTTTCTGGGAAAAGGCTCCCCAGTGATGAAGATTCTACATATGACTATCATCCTGATCATACAGAAGCTTTGTATCATGGTGGTACCACCACTAGCCATGACACTGCAGATTCTGAAACTGATAGTGCTACTAGTTTGGAAAGTGTAATATTCAAAGGCAGTCCTTTGGAAAAGGACACTGATACAGAACAGGAAGATAAGAAGAAGAAGAAGAACTCTTTTCGCCATAAGTTTGTTGTGAATCACGGGAATGAATCTGACACAAGTGAGCTGATTGAAAATAAGTCACTGAGCTTCAGCACCCAGCCTTACCTAGACTCAGACACATCTTGGGATTATATGGAAGCACGAGATGATGAAAAAGCTGCCCTGAAACATTTTAGTGCTGCTTTGGAATTGCAGTCTGAGAAAGGATCAGCTACACCAGGACCCAGAGTGGTTGGTAACATGAGAAGAAAACATGTTTACCAGAGTGTAGAAAATATTGAGAGAAGCCCAACTTCCATGTCACTGAATGACTGTGGCAATGCTGAACAACCTCTAACTCCCGAAGATGCTGTGCCAAATGTAGAGGACATTGGTGGTGACCAAAGTAACACACGGTGCATACCCCTAGCTCGACAGTTGACTCAAGCAGTGGGTGCAAATTGTGCATCTGATGATGATGCTGATGCTGATGGAAGGTGCCTTCTCAGAGCATACCAAAGACGTCAGTTCCGTCCACCTAGTGATCCAGCTCGACTAGATGGTGGAGGCAGTACGAGCTCTGCAACTCACGAGTATGAAGAAGCTGATATATATGAAATATGTGATGTTGGCAATTCCCTCAGTATTCAGCCTGGACAGGGTACTCCTCCTGTTGTTTTATTAAAGCATCATGTGTATCAGAGCATTGAATCATTAGCTTCCAGGTCAGGATTTTCTACTACAAATTCTGTTAAAACACCAGCAACAGATGAGACTTTAGATGGGGAAGAACTCCATTTATATGGTTCTCGTCATGGAGAACCTATATATGGAGCGAGGAATTCTCGTTTATTCCATTCTATGAATGGAGCTTATGTTGATCGGAATGGAAAAAGTGATGGTGAGCCTGTAGTGATTCGGAAAGGGAAAGTGGTAGAACTTACTGAAGAGATGTTCAAAGGAACCTTAGAACGCAAATCTTCTGAAGTAGATGGAGATTTTAACATGAGCTTTCATACAACATTACTTCCTCCACCTCCAGATCCAGAGACCTGCCTGTATTTCAACAACACTGTGTCATCCACTGAGTCTCGCGAGGTCCATACTTATGAAAACGACAGCGAAATATATGGGACACGAAAGGAAATTCGAGAAGAAATCTTGCAGGCTTCTAGGGAGAAATTGCCAAGTGATCAAGATGAGGGGAATGAAACTGAGGAGCCTCCTCCAGTTCCTAGAAGTATTATTGACCATGCCAGTGTGAAAGAAGATAATGAAGTGAACACACAAGAGGCAGCAGAAAAATTTAAAAAGGTGCAGAAAGTTGGTGTTTCAATTTTGGGTAGTAACAATGACATGATGATTAAGGAACTGAAGTTAAAATTAAGAAGAAAATTCAATACAAGTGATGAGGTTGATGAGCCACCTGATGGTGAATTTTGTTTGCCGAGAGCATCAAATGATTGCGATAGAAAAGCTCTCACTGCTACCATGTCTAGTGCTTCAACAAGCACGGTGGCACTGAGGAGAGAGCAGTTAGCACCACAGATGAGTAAAATATTTGGTTCTTTTCATGACAGAAGGAAACAGTTAATAGAATCTAATTGTGATAACAAAAAAAACTCGACTAAAGCAAAGGAAGAACCTGTGGAAATGACACAACCAAAACCTGATGTCAAGAGAGAAATGAAAGATGAAAAAGACAAGCCAAATGAAATGGAGAACAACAGCAAAGAGAGAGAAGTTATTCATATAGAAACAGAAGATGGTGGTATTGAGCAAGTGTATGTTCCAACCCCGGACTATACCCCAGCCTCTACATTACCTAGGGGTAGTCTAAAAGGCAATGTAGGGAGGGAAGAGGAGGAGGAGGAGGAGGCAGGAGCAGAATTAGAAAATGTTGATTTTGAGAGTTTCAAGTTTGACCTAGCAGATTTGGCAAAATTTGTCCATATTCACATGAGTAAAAACCGAGATGTGTATTCTGAAACTGGAGACATGCCACCTCTAAGTACACACCAGTCAGATCCTCATGTAGTGAGAGCATTGTATGGGTCCCGAGGCTCATTGAAGGACCCCAGTAATGCTGAGCTAGTGGCGTCTAAGAGGTCGGTGCGGTTTAATATGAACCAGAATTTGACTGATTTGGCAACCACTTGGTCTGACTTGGAAAGCATCATATTTGCCGAAGATAGATCTTTTGGCTCGTTGTTAGAAGAAGGGCCAGGTTCCCCAAAGGTCAAGGGTATAGATGGAGGGAGTGCTGGTAGTCTCTTGGGCAGTGGGAAGATGCCTTCTTCTCGTATGGAATCCTATAAAGATGACAATTTATTGTGGGAGCAGCTGAGTAAGATGCGACGCAGCAGAGTCCCTGAAGACCGAGAGAGGTGGGAACTCGAGAAGACCAAGAGGATGCTGCTCTGGATTCATCTTTCGAACAACGAAGCCTACACTGAGATTTGCTACAAAAGTCAGTGGTGGAAGGTGAGCGATTCACTCATACTGTAGTATACTTAGTAATTTTTATTTCTCAAAAGTTTTAATTGCAATGGAAGTGGCATCGTAGAGTTTTGTAGGTACGCATATGGAGGTTAGGGAAAATGACTTGTAAGTATATAGGTTCAAGACTGCCGTACAAAACCGTTTTGTCCATGACCAAAGATGGAGGTAACGCCAAGGTTAAGCACATATAACAAAAGTCACTTGACCAACCTGTTCATTTCTTGATTTTGTATTAGTTTGGAAATCAGCATTTGCTGTGTTGGGTCCTTATTACTTTATTTTTTTAAATTATATATGAATTATTTTGTAAAGATATTGGATAAAATGCGTCCGTGTTTCTTAGGGATTTTATCGTGTTTAATAAATATTTGTACTGCCGAAATTGAAGAACATGTTTAGTGTCTTCATTGGTATCTAATATGGAAAAAGAGTTATGTTTCACTATAAGGACTCGCCGTCATGCAGATCAGGGTCATTTTTCAGCTTTTTAGTCGCTGATAGCATGATTTTGCTAGTCTTTTTTGAGTTACGAGTGAGTGGGTTAGTTTTATACCCAGGAGCATTCCACTTGATGGA
This sequence comes from Macrobrachium rosenbergii, assembly GCF_040412425.1. Taxonomy (NCBI): domain Eukaryota; kingdom Metazoa; phylum Arthropoda; class Malacostraca; order Decapoda; family Palaemonidae; genus Macrobrachium; species Macrobrachium rosenbergii. Next base: position 4,965,730 of record NC_089751.1, read on the forward strand.
TTTAACTGTGTGCTGTCTTCATCTTTTGACGAAGTGGACGCAACCAAAACTGCCCAAGTAACCAATTTTTGTCCTGTGGGGTGGGGCACATTGAAGAGGTTCTAATTTAATAAACCTTCCATTTGATCAGCAGAAATACAGTTTAGTAATCATTTTGTATTAGTGTACGTGTAACGGCAGAACCTGGGTGTACAAACAACGAAATGTCAACGTTTGCTCGCGGCCACGTTTTCTCTTCATGTAGCAAAGACTGGAGGCACATTTAATTACCTCTCCTTCGCCTGCTCCATTCATAGGGCCCCCAGGAATGAATGAGTCGTCGGAGGTTGAATAGCGCCACTTTAATATGTTGATTTGATGTGCGATAAAGCGAACAATTAGTGCGTCGAGTAATTTGAACTCAGTGTCTTGTCATTTGGAGAGATGGACTCTTCAGAGCGTTTCATCGGGAAAGGCATCTCGTCATGATTTTCTCAAAAGGAGCGTGATGTTACACTTGTAATTCCTCAGTTATGTATGTCTGAAAATAACTTTGCACGTGTTTGTGTACACACGTTAACTAAGAGAAGCTGATGTTAAAGAAACGGCTTTGTGTGTTGCAGTGAAGTAATTATAATGACTGTTCTTTGTTCATTATTCATTTCTGCTTTTGTGTAGTAACGTGGAGAAATTAGATATCAAGGCTTAGGCAGGTTAACGGGCCTTGGGCCTTCCTCCGCCTACCCTTGTGCCAGATTTTCTCGGTTCTTCAGAAACCATGACACCGAGTTTTGTTCCGTCACATAATTTTAGTATTTAATTTGTTTTTAGTTTTCTCCTCTGGGCTAAGTCAAGTGTGGCTACTTAGTTATCTTTCTTTAAGGAGGATGTTGGTACTTATAACAAAATATTTTTGAGGAATATTTCAGTGCTGCGTCTGTATTTGACTATTTTTCTTACCTTTTCGTTGTCCAAGTAATTTTATTGGAAGATTTTTCATCCTATGTGGTTGGTACAGTTTGCCATTGTTATTTACGGTTGACACTACCTGGCATTGTCCAAGTAATTTTACTGGAAGATTTTTCATTCTATGTTGTTGGTACAGTTTGCCATTGTTATTTACGGTTGAAACTACCTGGCGTGCTTTTACGTACCTTTAATGAAGTCCAGTCGTACGTGTATTTCCATTTGAATGCAATTGTAATCACCTTTTTCTGACGCTTGACGTCCTGTATCTCTTTAAATACCACGAAGGATGACCGATCTTTTTTACGATACGCATGACACGTACCGTACCTATGTCTTATCTTTGCTCACATGGAAACTTGGGAGTGGATCAAAATAAATCTTTGCGTTCAGCTATGTGCGTTTGTCTTTCCAGGGTTTAATTTGCCTCTAAGCACTAGGCTAGAACGTTAGATAATAAGACAACGAATAGAATTTTATGTAAATTTCCCTTTTCCCATTTTACTCGCACACACACACACACACACACACACACACACACACACACAGAGAGAGAGAGAGAGAGAGAGAGAGAGAGAGAGAGAGAGAGAGAGAGAGAGAGAGAGAGAGAGAGAGAGTGTGTGAGTGAGTGGTAGCGGGATGTTAATAGAAGATTCAGTGACAAATCATAGTCATTCTATTTCCAAAGAGCTTTTGCCACTATGTAAAACTTTATAAAGTCCGAGCAAAATGTACATGGCACAGTTGAGTTCTACTTCATTGCTATCAATGAAGGTCGAAAATGTTAAACTTTATGTGAATTTGTGGAGCTTTTGAAACAAATGTTAGGGATGATGGTACACTAGAAATGGTTAGTGATTATTATTATTATTATTATTATTATTATTATTTTTATTATTATTATTATAAAGTTTTTTGTTTTTAAATTCCTTGAGTAATTCACATACCATTTTGAAAGTCTCCGGAGATTTTATTTTTATTAGTATTTTGTCTACTATGGTTTTGTGAATGTAAATGACGGTTGTTGTTTTTTCCTTTTAGATTTTAAGATTCATGTTGTGACTTACGGTCTAACCTCTTTTTCCCTCTCAAGTATCTTGCGGCATCAACCCCCCCCCCCATGACTCCTTCCTCCCCGTCCCATTCCGTCACCTCTTGTAAAGACGACAGATGTCGAAGGAGGGGCTTGGGGCCTGGTGGGGATGGGGGTGCCTGTACGGCCTTTCTCCACTTTTTTCTTTTCTTTTGGAGATTTGCTGACATCATGCTGGATGCGCTCTTGTGAACAACACCCCATTTCAGTTGGAAAGTATCGGCGATGAATCCTTACTGTTAGTGCTGTTTATATATATATATATATATATATATATATATATATATATATATATATATATATATATATATATATATATATATACGCACACACACACACATATATATATATATATATATATATATATACATACATATGCATACACATACACATACACTAAATACCGAAACATGTAGTACACTACGAATTTATTTTTTTTCACCAGAATTTTACTCGAAAATCGACGTTTGAGAAAAATAATTGACAATAAAATTTTATGTAAAAAAAATATATATATATATATATATATATATATATATATATATATATATATATATATATAGAGATAGAGAGAGAGAGAGAGAGAGAGAGAGAGAGAGAGAGAGAGAGAGAGAGAGAGAGAGAGAGAGAGCAATAACATGTGCATATCATACACCTTAGGAACTAACGGGCATGCATTGTTAGTAGGTGAAGAATGACTGACATACTAGCATTTGTTGGTGAATTTTATGAGTAGTCTATTTTTGCTCAAACGCCGGTGTTCGTGTACGTTTCAGTTGAGAAAATGAGTTCGAAGCGTTATTTAATTGTCAGGATGTAAAACAGCCGTCATATAACAAACAAAGTTCTTGCTTTTTTTTTTATACATATGGCCGAAGACTTCTTGTTGTCAGTATGCCTTGAAGCGTGAACAGTCTGTATGTGAAAAGCATTTGTGAACTGTATATATTAAAAATACATAGCTCTGCATTTGCTTGTGTAAATAGATGAAGATTTATCAGACCTTAACTTCATTTACCAGAAGCATACTCGAATGAATTTGAAGTGGAGACGTGCCCTGTTTTTTGGCGCGTGTCCCATTTCCATTATGCTCTCTCTCTCTCTCTCTCTCTCTCTCTCTCTCTCTCTCTCTCTCTCTCTCTCTCTCTCTCTCTCTCTCTCTCTCTCTCTCGTGTGTATGTAAAAAAATTATAGGAGTTTTGAGTTTGCCTTTTATCAAAGAGAACACTGTCAGCTTTGCTTCAACTGAGGAAAGCTGAAACTTTTTAGCCTACAATCTCATCTGTGACCTCATTCCTTCTTGATTTATTGCTTTAGTTTGATTGATATGTGTATATATAATTATCCAGCAGAAACACGTATCTCCAGTTGTGCTTTATTGTAACCCCATCCTCCTGAATAGTAAATTCGTTATTATTATTATCGTATAGTCTGTTTTATTGTTATACTTAGGAAAGAAGTTTCTTACCTTTATTCCGGCTCAAATCAGGATTTTCTGAAAATCATAGGTTTCCGGAATATTTTCACATTGATGATTAAGTAACTGAAGTTAAGTTTTCTTTGTAGCGAGGTTATAATTTGTATTCGTGTATTTTTTTAACTCACGGAGGGAGATACCGCTGATGGAATAACAAGTTGGTTTTCTGTTTTTGCATTTCTGAGTATTAGAATAAAGTTCAAATGCCCGTTTTCTCTCTAGAACTGGGTGCTAGAGTACTGATTCTGCAACACACACACACACACACACACACGCACGCACGCACGCACGCACGCACGCACGCACGCACGCACGCACGCACGCACGCACGCACGCACAAGGGTGACAAGACACACACACACACACACTAGCAGCCTCATCCTGAGGTTTTCCATCAAGGGTGAAAGAGGGAAAGGCGCTAGCAGCCTCATCCTGAGAGATTTTCCTTGAATCGGAAGGCTAATTATATATATATATATATATATATATATATATATATATATATATATATATATATATATGTACATGCACACGTATATATATATATATGTATATATATTATATCTGTATACATATACATACATATATACATTAAATATATATATGTATATATACTTTATATATGTGTGTGTGTGTGTAAAGCTTTTTCATTCTGATTGGAAGTGACCAAAAAAAAAAAAAAAATGATACAATTTTCGCCCTTCGTGGATATTGTGGTCCTTCCTTTCCAGTATCTCTCTCGCTTCATTTATCCAGTTTTTTCCAAGTCCCCTTTCATCTTCCTTCATAACAATCTTTACAAACTGTCGTCCTCCGTTCTTTCCGTATGATCAAACCATCTCAAGAAAGACTGATCCATTTTTCCACCAACAGGAACATTTTTGCTACATCGCATACCTACATTTTTAACCTTTAGAATTTTTTACGCCAAGTATACTTTACGAACGATTAATCTTCATCTTAGAAACTTGAACGTTTTTCCTTCTTTCATGTTTAACATCTGCACTCACCTCCATGCGGAGAAGAGAGATATCCAGGGGATGACGGTCGTTGACGACCGCCTAAGAATTGGTATTCTTCTGCGAATCCGTATTGCTCGGATATCCTGTAATTAGTATGCGTGCAGCAAAACGACTGTTCGTCATCTTTTGTGTGGAGAATATTATCTCTTTTGGAGCGTCCACGGAAGTCCCCCCCTCCCCCCCTTTTTTTTTAGCCATATTTTTTTTCTTTTTCTTTTTTTCTTTTCCTAGCCATATGGGAGACTGCATGAAAGGACTGTTAGCGACCGAGATTTATCATTAAGAAAAGAAGACTACTGCTTTCGGTTCTTCGTCTTTCCTGCTTTCCACTATTTTGGTCGTGAGTTGTCATTTTAATGTGTGCCGAGGAGTGCTCAAGACGAATCCGCTGCTTTGAAAAATGACTGGATACCGTAAGCGTCTCGATTCCGATTCGATGATTGTAACAGCAGTTACTTGTACCTCTTCATTTAATTATACTCATTGTATATGAGTGAAAATCGTTTTTGTTTTTAAGTAAAAAAAATCAACAACCTACTTGTGCTTGTAGCTTTGCATGGCAAAAGTTATAACAGGCATTAAGGCTGGAAATGTTCATGCTTGTAAAATTGCGTAGCCTCAGTAAGTGAACATACTGTACGTTAGCCAGAAGGATAGCCGGTGACAGTTGGTTAGTTGCAGTAATTAATCGCAAGCAATGTAGGATGCATTTGGCCCTCACGGCTTCTTGAAATCCCGTACTAGCTGAAAACCTATGTGGGTAACGCTTTATGCCACACCTTCGAAGGGCAAAAGTCTTGTAAGTGAAATTGTGTACCCATTTTATATATATACATATATATATATATATATATATATATATATATATATATATATATATATATATATATATATATATATATATATATATATATATATATATATATATATATATGAGATGCACCTTTGAAGGTGAATGGCGTTCTCTGTTGTCTTTTGGCCCTTTAAAGTTTTTTTTTCCTTGCCTGAGTACGTAGGAAAAATGAATGTTTTGTTGTAAATTTATGATTCAGTGTCATACTTGAGTTTCTCCAGAGCTGAATCACTCGACAAGTGGAGTAGTTACCTTAAAATGTGGGTCTCTCTTTTTTTATTATTATATTTTCCCAGATGCTGCTGTGATAAGTCAAAGAGAATGATGCCTCGTTTGTAATTGATAAAACCTAAATGAATTGCATAGCGAAACGTGTGCTTTCTGTCGCTCTAATTGGAATTTCATGGATTATTGAACGTGATTGATTACAAAAATGGCTGAGAAGAGTCATTCCAGCATCCAAATTTGATGGCCCAGCGATTTCCGCAACTGTGTCTAGCTGCTGAAGACGTAATTGTTTCACAATTTAGAGACATTACTTCCAGATTGTCAAACCTAGTAGATTCTACTGTTTTCTGACTGCGGAGGATTTGGATATTTCATGTACATTCATTGTTTTTGAATTAAACGATTTTTTTTTTCAAAAATATGGTAAAATTTTGCTCAGGTTGCTGTTTTTCTTAGTTTCTTAGTTGAAATTTGCTAAACAAGTGAATTTGTTGTTGCGAAATAGTTTCATTTCGAAATTTACATTCTTTCCCCATTATGTGTATGTTTATATACATATTGTACTTTACCCAATATATATATATATTTATATATATATATATATATGTATATATATATATATATATATATATATATATATATATATATTATATATATATATATATATATATATATATATATATATATATATATATATATATATATATATATATATATATATATATATAAATATATATATCTATATATATATATATATATATATATATATATATATATATATATATATATATATATAATATATGTATATATATATATATATATATATATATATATATATATATATATATATATATATATATATATATATATATATATATATATATATATATAGTGTGTGTGCACACGTGTATGTATATGTATGTGTGTATGTGTATATATATATGTATACTGTGTGTGTATTAGTGTTGACTTGGGTACCGCAAAGCTAGTGTCATCAGAGACTTGTGAATCAGAACAGCTGCACCAGAAGCGAGATTTGTGAGCACGGCAATGTTTGGTGTGAAAGTAACTGTATTGGCTTTGAAGGGACCGACCGTCCGTTGAACAGACTGCCTGCTGTAGCCTATACCGCATTACCGTAAAACATGTGCTTCCCGTCAGCCCTTTTTTTTTTTCTCTCTCTCTCTCTCTCTCCCTCGTAGAGGACGACGTTGACCATCTTGTCTTTCTACTGCCCCACTTCAGTTCGAGTTGAGCCCCACCTTCCAGGTAGTCTTCTCATCGCTTCCTCGAAGTCATCCGTGTTCGATCATTTCGAGATTGCACGCACTCGCAGGCTTACCCTTTATATATACATACATACACACACACACACATACATATATATATATATATATATATATATATATATATATATATATATATATACATATATATATATACATATATATATATACATATATATATATATTATATATATATATATATATATATATATATATATATATATATATATATATATATATATATATATATATATATATATATATACATATATATATATATATATATATATATATATATATATATATATATATATATATATATATATATATGTATATATACATATATATATATATATATATATATATATATATATACATACACACACACACACACAAACATATATATACACTAGCTGACCAACCCGGTGCTGCCCGGGATAACTCTGAATGACAAATAAATCAATAAATCTCTCTCTCTCTCTCTCTCTCTCTCTCTCTCCTGTTAAGATAGTTGCTTCAGTTACATTGCCCAGCATTTTTGACATTTTATATTTAACCCCTTCTCATCCCCCATTCCTGTCAAGGCTGAACTTGGACTTAAAAGGGCAGCGGGAGTGCCACTATTCATCTCAGCGACCTTGACAACTATGGATTAGACACTAGTATCTGTCGTTTTTGGTTATGTTTACATGTCACCCCTTCCCACACCCCTCTTTGGTGCCAGTGATGTTTTACCCCCACAGTATTCTTTTCCAGATAATAAGTCATATGTGTATGCCATGTTTGGTTGAAATTACTCAGTGCGTTTCAGAGTTATGCTGGAACATACTGTACATACATACATCTATATATATGCACACATATATTGTGTATACTGTATATATAAATAGACATAATGTATGTGTATATTTTATATATATATATATATATATATATATATATATATATATATATATATATATATATATATATATATATATATATATATATTTGTGTGTGTGTTTGCGTGTTAAAGGTTTTCCCGTGACGTGTTGGCCCTTGCTAAAGACAAGACGATGATCAATGCCACATTCATACTTCATAACTGCTGATCGTGGATAAGCCTCTGTGCAGAGACTTTCACAACATAAGTAGCCAGTTCATAACTTACACAGAAAGCTCTAAAACAGTACACGGAATCTCCCTGCGCGTATTGCGTTACTCACCCCTATTTTTTGCACGTACTCTTCGCTTCCTGGATGCTGAGGAGACTTCTTTCGCTCCATCACTTCGGACCTTCCTTAATATTTCTCTGTTCCTCCCTAACATACCTGTCATCCTCCTTTCTTCTGCTTCAAGAAACCATCTCAAAACCATTTTTCTTGCCATCATAACTTCGGAAATGTGCCGTAATTTGTGACCTTAGGGAAGAATAAGTGGGTTTCAAATTACATAAAGCCCACTCTTGGACTCTTTAAATATATTAGATACTCATTGAAAACTAATTTCACCGAAGTAGAAATACTAAACCCCCTTTTTTTAAATTAAAGATTTTTTTTCTTATACCCATGTCGTGTGTTAATCGTTAGAAGTTTATTTTAATTTTGCACTGAGGTTTGAATAGCTTTAAAAAAAAGATGGTGGGAGTTTTGGGACTGGCTAAACTGTTATGAACGGTTCCCTCCCAATTCTGAAATGTTGATATCTGTATTGTCAAGGTTTTATTTGCTGTCTAGTGCCAGTAATTACAATTATCCCTAAACTCACAGAGTGTTCGTGTGTAGTTTTTAAGTCTCATTTACGTTCATCCCAGTTGAGTCTTGATTGTGAACTGTGATTGTCATGTTAGTTGAGCGTGACTGTCTAGGTATTTTGTAACCGCAAAGGTTGAAAACAAAATCAGAAAGATGGTAGATAGATTGCTGTAGATTTAGGAGGAAGAATTGTATTCAGTTTAAACCCCAAACTGTGTGAGAGGTTGCTTACCGTTGAAGGTCACGCCCTTGGTCATGTCACCCATGACTCAGGTGTTAGGGATTCAGTCTGGGAAGCATATGTTGTCGGTGCTCCCGTGTGTGTGAGTGGGTCGTTTTTCTCCGAACTCAGAAATTTGGGATGAGGAAATGACACTGGGATCGGAGCTTATTTAGGTCAGTTCCTTATCCTTATATTTCCATACACATTACTACGCGTCACGCGAAGATAGGTCCGGTTTTGTTCACAAGGTCTCGATTGATTTGTCGTGTTTGAGTTTTCTTTAATTTGTAATCTAAATTTGCGCAAAATTAATATATCGCGAGCAAAGAAAAAGATCGAGTTGTTTCATTGTTAAAGATCAAACACGACAAAGTTTGCCCTTCAGAAGAGTTTGCTCAGATTGTGTTTAGTGGCGTCCTTTGAGTGTGACATGCTGGGAGTTTAGTGCTGGTTTGTTGACTGAGAATTGCCAGGAACCGATATGGGTTTCCATTTCTCCCAGTACTGAGTATTCGAAGTATTATGGCGAAATTAGAAGTTTTATTAAAAAGTTATCAGTTATTTTTGATAAGTAGATTTGAATTTATATTAGGAACAGCTTAAGCAATGTTAAGCTTATAGCCGGTTTATAATTCATAGTGTATATGAACATAGCATGTACTTTTTTGGGGAAAAGTTATTAAAACGCACCCTATCGCCTGTAGCTTTATCACTGTTATTGCCTTAATTCTGCCGGGGGAAAAAAATTAAAAAGGTGCATCACGTTTTAAACTTCTTAAAATCTTAGTCATTGTCAGCGGATTTTGCCGCCCTCTGTCTTTTGGCCTTGCAGTCCCCATGACTAATGTAGACCGGTTCGGTGTGTTGTATTATTTGCCCCAAAATGACTAACCTTTGAATTCCGTTGTGTTATACAAGTTGGATTGTTCATCGTCACTGATCTCGAGTACAGCGTCATGACGAGCGTCAGAATATTTTTAACGAGACGAACCAGAATGTTTATTGAATATGTGTGGTGTTTACAGTTTGCTATGCTTTTGAAGCCATCGCTTTTAATGTGCACGTTATATATATATATATATATATATATATATATATATATATATATATATATATATATATATATATATATATATGAATATAAGAAGGCCCATAAAACACTATTTGAACGTTGCAACCATATATTTCAGCACTTCCTTCTGTGCCAGTGAACAAGGGCACAGAAGGAAATGCTCGAAATATATGATTGGAACGCTCAAATAGTGTTTTATGGGCCTTCTTATATTCATATTACACTGGTATTACAGTAAAAGACATTCATATATATATATATATATATATATATATATATATATATATATATAATCTACTGGTCTTTTGCAATAACCACAATGCCCCCTTAACTTCACGATTTTTTCAGTGTTTGGGTACGCCTGTTACTACAAAGCCCAAGATCCAAGTGGAAAGATATGAAGCAATCTGATGTCCGTAGCAGGATTCGAACCCGCATTCAGAATATCAGAATGAGGTCACGGTACTCCTGACATCACGCTAATATGTATATAATATATATATATATATATATATATATATATATATATATATATATATATATAATATGTGTGTGTGTGTGTGTGTGTAATATTAGTCATTGTTACGTTCACATTTTAACTGATCTCTTGTGATTAGCCAAATGCCCTGTTCAGAAAAGTATATTTCTCTCTCTCTCATATATATATATATATATATATATATATATATATATATATATATATATATATATATATATACATACATACATACATATATATGCATACACATACATACTCACACTTCGGTGTCCTTTGGGCCCCTTGGTGGCCCATGGCCGCTTGCACCAGACCTCTCTACGTTCCCCTGTTGAGTTCTGCATTTCTCCAGCCATTCTCAGGATCCTCCACTCCCAATTCTCTTAGATCTCTGAACACTATGTATGCATGCATTATGTGTAACACATGTATATTATATTATATTATATATATATATATATATATATATATATATATATATATATATAATATATATATATATATATATATATAAAATATATATATTGGTATTAGAGATCAGTGGAAGCAAAACCAAAATGATGGGACTGTCAAGGAACAACCAACAACAACAGCAACAACAAAATAAGATAGATATTGGGAACGTGAGGGAATTTAAATATGTAGGAAGCACGTTAACATCCAGAAATGAAATGGAGAGAGAGTTCTGGTTAGAATTATATATATATATATATATATATATATATATATATATATATATATATATATATATATATATATATATAAATATATAATACACATATATATATAACGTGTCTGGCGTCCTTATTCATGTATGGATGGCGAAACTAGAACAATTTCAACTAGACTTTACACTGAACATTGTTGAGTAATGAGAATTCAGATTTGCCCAAATGGTGGCCACGTCCTATACCAAAGGAGGTAATCAAAACGTTGTGGGGCCATTTAATATTACCGAGATATAGTGGACCAGAAAT